>NC_046162.1:16424439-16486939 GCF_011064425.1 Rattus rattus | reverse complement strand
TCCTTTTTAGACCAGGTTGCATGACCCACAGTAATCTAGAATGCACTATGCAGCAGAGATGACCATGAACATTTTAAAGATTTTACTATTATTTTTTGTTTGAGTGTTTTGCCTGTATGTACGTCCATGCACCACATGTGTGCCTGCTACCCACAGAAGCCTGAAGAAGGCATAAGATCCCTTGAAATCTGAGCTACAGATGGTTGTGAGCTAACATTTAGGGGCTGGAACTGAACCCAGTCTTCTGAAAAGGCAGCCTTTGTTCTTAACCACTGAGCCATCACTTCAGCCCCTGACCTTGACCTCTTGACCCTCAAGGCTCCAGCTTTCTGAGTATGGGAATTGCAGGCACGCACCAACACACCTGGCTTTTCATGCTTTATATACTAATTTTAAAAAATTAAGGGCTGGAGAGATGGCTCAGTGGTTAAGAGCACTGACTGCTCTTCCAAAGGTCCTGAGTTCAATTCCCAGCAACCACATGGTGGCTCACAGCCATCTGTAATGAGATCTGTTGCCCTCTTCTGGTGTGTCTGACGACAGTGACAGTAGACTCAGATACATGAAATAAATAAAATAAATCTTTAATGTGCATTGGTGTTTGATCTGTGCGTATTAAGATATCAGATCCACTGGAACTTGAGTTACAGTTGTGAGCTGCCATGTGGGTGCTGGGAATTGAACCCTGGGTCCTCCTGAAGATTAGCCAATGCTCTAAATCACTACTGAGCCATCTCTCCAGTCATATAGACTAATTCTTATGCCCTGTTGAATAACATGGAAATCAAAGGAGGCCCTAACACTCTATCTGTTCAATAATTCTATACAGTCAGGATTGTGACATTTTGTGACTCCTGAAAAGCTTTGTCTTTGGTGAATTTAAAAATCCCAATGAATGGTGTTTATTCTAGACCACAGAACGTGATTGGTTTCTAGACAAGGCAATGCCCATGAACTTCCTGTGTCCTCTTGCTAACTCACTCTGTCCCATCATGGTCCTCACCCAGTGTTCTTTGTTTCTAAACAACTCCTTTTTGAGAGCACATGAGCCCAAAAAGCCAATAACAAGTCTTCGTTTGCTGCCCAGCAGGCCACACAGGGGACTTGACCAAATTGTGTAGCCTGGAGCCTTACCATTCTTGGCTTTTTATGCACAAAACCCATAACCTGGTTAACACACTTCAGTTAGCAAGGACAGTTATTGATAAGTGGAGATACAGAAGCCAGAAAGCTATAGGGACTTTCTCAGAACCATGGACTATGGCAGATTAGGTCTTCATTCTCATTTTGGCTGGTGTTGTGGTGTTGTGGGCTCTTAGGTCAGAATGGTGCCTTCACACCTCCAACAAAGTGTTGCACTAAGGGGTGGGGGTCTCTTACACTTGTTATTCCCACCCATGGTGAAGGGGTTAAGTGGGTGTGACCCAACAAGAACAACTCAAGGAAGGAAGAACTTTTTCAGCTCACAGATCAAGGGTGCAGTCCATCAGAGCAGGGAAGGCATGGCGGCAGGCGGTCAGGCAGCTCATCACATCTCACACACACACACACACACACACACACACACACACACACATACAGAGTCAGGAAGCAGACACAGACAGATGCAGGCCAGTGCATAGGTGGCTTCCTCCTTTTCATTCAGTCTGGGACCCCAGCCTGTAGGATGGTGCTTCCTATATTCAAGATGGGTCTTCCCTCCTCAGATAAACTTCTCAGAAAAATTTCATGCTGACACGCTGGAGGTGTATCTCCTGGGCAATTCTAGATCCTGTCGGTTCAGCCGTGCAGATGAGCCTTCATGATTTGGGCAAGACAGGTCCAATAGGATTCTCCTCGGAGTCTGCTGTGAGAGGAAGGGCTGCTAGTATATACGTGCATGTTCATGTGTGCATGAGCATGTGTGTGTGTGTGTGTGTAAGACGAAGCTATGTATGTGCTAGTGACCAAGAGAAATAAGTCCTGAGGCTACTGAGACGTTGGTTTAGAAAGATTGAGTTGTGTGTATGTGCATTTGTGTGTGTGTCTTTATGTATATACGTGTGCCTGTGTGTGTGTGTGTGTGTGTGTGTGTGTGTGTGTGTGTGTGTGTGTATACACAGAAGTCTCCATTCTGTCGGCTGAGCAATTTGCACTCCTGCCTACATGGACTATGCTTTTCCAGGCTCTGTTGTTCTTGGTGACCACATGACTAGGAAGCCTTCTCTGGGAGAGAATTGATCCTCAAGACACCTCTTTTCTACATTCAGGATGAGGTAGTATTGGGAACAGCAGTTTTATACCCATGTAAGCCCTTCAAAGCCCCATACCTAGGTATGGCCATGCATGTATGTAATTCCAGCACCTGTGCAGCATAGAAAGCTTGGCTAGCCTAGGCTATGTGTGAGACACCACCACCACCACCACCACCACCACCACCACCACCACCACCACCACCACCACCACCACCATCACCACCACCACCACCACCAACAACAACAACATAGCAATATCAAAAATTAAAACAATCACGAAAATATAAACAGTAACAACGAAAGACACCAAGCCAAACCAGAATAAAGTAAAAGAAAACAAAACCAGTAATATAAAACAGAGACTCCTGCAGCTCCCCCAACCTGAACACGATACAGCTTAATAGTAGTAAGTAATAGTAAGCAAGGGTGATGTATCACAGGTCTAGCTGTTAAAAGGAGGTGCAGGGCAGGTGAGGCAGCTCAGGGGGTAGAGGTGAATGTTGCCATGTCTGACAACCTGAGTTTGATCACGGTGACTCACATGGTAAGAGGAGAGAGCTGATTCCTGTCAGTTGTCCTCTGATCTCCACACACATGACCTGGCACATGTGAGCCCACTCACAGCACATAATTTAAGTAGAAGAAGGAGGAGGAGGAGGAGGAGGAGGAGGAGGAGGAGGAGGAGGAGGAAGAGGGGGGAGGAGGAAGAGGAAGAGGAGGAGGAAGAGGAGGAGGAGAGGAAGAGGAGAGGAAGGAAGAGGAAGGGAGGGAGAGGAAGAGGAGGAGGAGGGAGAGGAAGAGGAGGAGGAGGGAGAGGAAGAGGAGAGGAGGGGGAGGAGGAGGAGGAGGGAGAGGAAGAGGAGGAGGAAGAGGAGGAGGAGAAGGGCACTTAGTAATAGCAAAAGTTGTTTGTGACACCTGGGTCAGGATAAGGTTGGCAGCAATTCTTCTGTGATGTTCTTTAATGATCACCACCCTCTTTCATATGAACACAGTGGGAGACACTCTTGTGTCATTTCTGTTGGTGTTGGATGTTTCGCTCGCATATATATTTTCATTGGCTGCCATAAAAAACCCATTTGCATGCATAGTTTCACGAGTCATGAAAAACCTCTTTTGTGGTACATTTTTCCTTCTGGTGTCAACAGGTGGGTAAGGGGACTGGGGAGGTCTCCAGCTGACAAGGTCACAAGATGTGTGGATTTCTGTAATACATGGGTGATGGGTTTTGTTGTTTGAAGTATCTTCCTGCTCTCTCTCTCTCTTTTTTTTTTTTTTTTGTTTTCACCACTGTTCTTCTAGTTGCATGGGGGTGTCAGAGACACAAGTGGTCAGGTAATGAGCTATACACGGGCCCTGGGCTGAAGAGCCTCACTCACTGCACCATCAGTGGCCCATGTCCACCGTGCGGGTAGAGCGAGTTGCTCAGATTCCTTCAGTGCCGTGCTTGCCGAGCCCTAGGCATTCAGGTACCACGTTCACCCTCTGCACGTTAGTTTTCGTTACTCACCAGAATCCCTGCGTGTGAATGAGAGGACAAGGACGCAGGAAGACTCAACTGATGGGTATCTTGGAGGCTTTAGGGCTCAGGAATCCACCCAGGCTACTTGGATCTCAGTAGCTACACTCCTAGCAGGAAAAGCCCCCATCCTGTGAATTGCTCATTATCTGGCCATCCCCACTGGCCCTGGGGAAATACAAATGAGCTAACTGCATCCTGTGGGAGCTGGAGTTCCTCCGCTCCCTAGTCTTCACCAACCCCTCTGGTTCCCTCAGCTCCTTCTCCCCACGGCCAGGACACACCTGGCTTTGTGCTTTACCTGTCTCCATTTTGTGCTGTTCGGGGTCAAGAGTCTCCTTTGTGGTTGGGCAAAGCAGTGTCAATCAGAGTCACCGAAGGGTAGAGTAGGCCACTCTTCTGCGTGAGCACAGTGTGGTGACTGTATACACAGGGAGGGGCAGAGAGGCAGCAGACAGGCACCCACAACCACTATTCACAGCTCTAAACTTTGGGAAGGAAACAGACCCAGGCAGAGTCACAGCCACATGGCCAGCTTGCTTCCTAGAGGTGGTCAGACACTTCCTCTGAGGAGGTGGCATTTCCAGGCTGAGAAGGGGCCAACCTGATAGGAGCTAGGGGTTAAGGGAGCACATCTGGATCCCAGTGACCACTCAGAATCAGGAGGATTCTCAGTGAGCTGACAGGACCTCAGAAGAAGCCTATGACTGGTCTACATGCCTTCAGAAGCCACAGCAATGATGGTGGACTAGGCTTCACAGGAAATGAGACTTCAGGCAGAGGTGTGAGTGATGGGGTCTGCAGTTTTGTTTTTAATTAACTTGTGGTACCAGGGATTGAACATAAGACCAATGTAAGTTTTTTCTAGAGAGATAGGGTCTCACTAACTTTTGCAGGCTGACCTTGAACTTGTAATCACTCTGCCTCAGCCTCCCAAGGAGTTGGTATGATGTGCTGGTATCTTCAGGCTCAGTTATTTGCTACTTAAAAAGGGTATCTGGGTAGGGGGTGGGTTATGGAGAAAGGGCTGAAGTGAACCTAGATGGGCATGGAGGCTTCTGCTGGAGAGAGGGGGCTGGGCTGAACTGAGGTAGATGGAAGAGTGGCTGAGTTCTCCATGAGCACCTAGGTGGGACTTGGTCATTAAGAACGGGGCAAATTGGACATCTGTGAAGATTTTTGTTATTCGAGACTAGGTAGCTCATAGGGGCCTCAGATTCAAGGTCACCCCCCTGCCTCAGCCTCCCAAATGCTGGGATGGCAAACCTGCATGACAACAGCCAGGTCTCAGGCTTTTGGCCTGAATGGCTCAGTATATGGTGGGACCTTCTCACAGGAGAGGAGGGGAAGGGAGGGGAGGGGAGAGACTGAAATGGCGTATGGCATTGTGCTGTCCAAGCATGTCCTCCAGTGGCTATATCTAGTGGACAGCGAGTAGGCTGGGACAGCATGTGGGGTGAAGGCCAGCACAGAAGATATTACTTCAACTGTCACTCTCAATAGAATTTAAAGTGGTTGAATAATAAGGGGAGATGATAAAATATTCGGAATGATTTAGTCTCATAAAACAAATGTCATGTTAGATGCAAGTCTGACTACATCATCTGAGTATGCTCTAATAAGATCATTTAAAACCCTGGCACTCTGGGCTGGGGAAAGCGCTGCTCACACAGCTGAGGTATTTGGGCCCCAGCAGCCACTGCACTTCCATAACTTCAGTTCTTTATAGCACTGTTTGAGGTCCCCAGTCCACTCCTCCTGATGGGGACACATACAGCTGCTGCCTCTTCTCTGTCCTCCTCCTCCTCCTCCTCCTTTACTTCTTCCTCCTCCTCCTCCACCTTCTCCACCCACCTCTTCTTCTTCCTCCACCTCCTACTCCTTCTCCTCCTTCTCCACCTTTTCCTCCTCCCTTACCTCTTCCTCCTAGTCCTACCCCCCAACTCTTCTTCCTCCACCTCCTCCACCTTATCCTCTTCTTCCTCGTCCTCCACTTTCTCTCTCTCCACCTCCTCCTACTTCTCTCCTTCTTTCTTTCTTCACTTCCTCCTCCCCTGCTTCCTCCTCCTCTTCTTCCTTCTCTTTCATTTTCTGTTTGACACAGGGTCTTGCTCTACGTCTCAGACTGGTCTTTTACCAACAAAACAAACAACAACAACAACAAACAAAACTCAAACAAGCAAAAAACCCAAACCTTCCATCTTTTGCTCCTTTAGTGCTGAGATGTAAGAAATGGATTGATCCAGTTCATTTTCATCTGAGGTTCAGCAGAGTCAAAGAACTGAGCCCTCCCCTCCCCCGTTCCTAGCTGGCAGCAGGTCTATCTTTCTCAGAACTCTGGGTTGGAAAATTATGGTCAGTCTGCTATGTGACTGAACCCAGGGTCAGAAAAGGGGCCATCTCTAGCCCCAAATCATTTATTAGATAAGGCTCTGTGTCCTAACCAATAAAATAGGGAATTGGGAAGTGGGCAGGTCCTAGCCTATGAGAGAAGAGGACAGGGATTTCTCAAGATTGGAGGATTTGTGTCAAATCAGCACGCAGGCCATTTCCGCCTTTTCTCTGCATTGACATCTCTTTCCTGTGGAATTGGATATTAAAATGGGTCACTGCCACAGTCTCTTGAGTCGGATATCACCTTATTTCCAGTATGAGTCTAGGCAAGGGCCACTATGCCCAGTTCAGCATCCCCGTTTCTTAGAACATGTGTGCTGTGCTTGCCCTGTCTTATGTCTCCTGTCTTCTCTGTCTGAATACACTGCCTGTGAAGCTCTTTTTCCAAGAGAAAATGAAATGTGTAAAAAAAAAAGTTCTGTTTACAAGGTCTTAGTGTCTCAAGCTGATCTATAACCTCGCAGCTGGACTTTTCTAGATGTACTGAGAGGCACAGGAAATCAGGCAGTTGGGGGAGGGCTCACAGTGTTGATAATTAAATGCCATGTGTCAATCAAGCTCAGTGCTCTTAAGTCGTGGATGGACCTCTGAAGATCTAGTCATTGACTCCTTTGTTCAATGGCTTTTCTTACATGACCCTGGCTGTTGGGTGGACACAACAGTGCTGTAGACGTAACAGTGAGTTAAGGCACCATTCTTGGCCTTGAGATGTGTTCTCTATGTCCAAAAGATGGTCACATTCCTAAGCAGTCATCATATGAGAAGAGGGTTTCCACTGTTTTTATTTCCTGAGGAGTTGTGAGTAAATGTCTATTAACCCCCAATAGGGGGCTGACAAAAGCCCAAAGAGAAGATTCCACCCAAGTCTAGCAGGGTGAACACAAGTCTACTGGGGTCACTTATAGGAACACAGATGACTAAAGGCAGCTGCGTCACCAAAGGCTCTCTCCAGGTATGTGGTGAGTCAGAAGCTTCTGTGTGGCGGCTATTAGTCAAATACATCCATGGGTGCTTCTCACTTAGATACCTGACCATGGAGGAAGTACCCAGACTACCCTCTGTGGTGAGTTAAGGAAGTCTCTGCAAAAGAGTGTTCTCTGTAATGTGGAAATGATGTCTTGGGAGAGAAGGTTGGTTTAGGGCTTGAAGAGGAAGTCCCTCTTGGACTAGGGCCCTCGTTTCCTTGTAAGGAAAGAAGACGATCATGGGAAGACTGAGGTGGAGGCTGGGTAATGGTATGGCTACAAGCCTAGGAATAGCAGGATCCACCAGGAGCTGGAGGAGGAAGCTCACTTGTGGGGCCTTTGGAGGGAGCTATGTCCCTTCTGACTCCTTGACTTCGGTTTCTGGTCTCCATGAATCCACGGCTGCTTCTTACAGCAGCTTCCAGAAATGGACATACACCATTTGAGAGGCATTTGCTTGCCAAACTGTTGCTTCAATAGGCTTACTCTGATGCCTAGAAGATGATAGAGCTGGTGTGAAGTCCTGATGTGACTTTCAGTTTTCAAACCTCCCAAAGTAACAAGTAATAATAACAATAACAACAACAAGAATAACAATAATACCAATTCTAGGTTGAGTACCACATTAAGCATCCCAGTGTGTTTAATTCATCTACAAGATTATCACTCAAGAGAAACATTCACTTGTAGAATACAGAAGAGGCTGGTGAGATGTCTCAGTCATTAAAGTGCTTGCTCTGTGAGCATTGGGACCTGAGTTCAATCCCTAGAACCTCGTAAAAAAACTGGTGTAGCAACTTGTAGTCCTACTGCTGGGGAGCCGCAGGCAAGGCAGTCTAGCTGAATCTGTGAGTGTCAGGTTCAGTGAGAGACTATCTCTACTAATAGGGTTGGTAGAGATGAACAAGTCGCCTGACATTGACCCCTGACCTCCACATGTACACAGACACTTGCATACATGCAATTGCACACACACACACACACACACACACACACACACACACACACACACACACACGCTCTTATACATACACTAAAGAGTAGGTGACTGTCTCCCTCCTTAGAAGAGTAATACTGGTTTTCAGAGCTTCAAGTTTATTTCACTTCATTAAATTTTGATTTTTGTGCGTCTCTATATTTAAGCTACATATCCACATATATAGGCGCTCAAGGAGGTCAGAAAAGGGGACATGGGATCCCCGGGACCTGAAGTTACAGGTGACTACAAGACATTGGTACACAGTTCTAGCGTGTTACTGGCATCCAGTTTTCAGAAAGGTACCTTCCCATCTCGAGCTCACTAAGCAGAGGACGAAACAGCACCGGGCACAGAACTCAGCGCTCATAAACGATTTCATTTTACGCATTAATAGAGAGAACTGAGGTGTCTCTCGGCCCAGTCCAGTAAATCGGTTTTAGCACCAACTGCTGATTAATTGTTCCAAGGGAGCTGAGCCTGACTGACAAACCCCCGCCGTCTGGCCCGACACGGAGGCGAGCGAGACTCCCCCAGAAATTACTTCAGAATAAGAGCTGGAAAATAGTCAGTGTTCCATTAATTGTGGCTGGCTGTCCGATCCACGCCTTTAAGTGGTGACAGATGGAGGTATAGCGTGCTGGCCCGTCAGAGCTGGGCAGTGCTGCTCTGCCTCCGGTGACTTCACCGCCACATTGAGACTCCAGTCTGGCAGCTCAGGGCTGTGACAGTCCATGGCTCACACGTTTAACTCGGTGCCACCCACCACACACTAGCAGCCAGCATGGCTAGAAAGAGAGCTGTAGATGATCAGATCCTGAAGAAGGCACATCTCGCTGGCAGAGCAGCCCGAGCGATGTTCCTGCACGGGCAGGCAGGAGTGTACTCTGCAGCACTGTCTGGAAGCCAGTCACCCCTCTGACGGGCCACCGAGGAGAAAAGGGTAACGGCTATCCTGTAGCCCCGGATGTCTCAGGGCCCTGCGCTGAACACCTTTGGAGCCAGTTGCCTGGCTGCACGGAGTGCCCAGAGAGAGGAGAGGGCAGTGGGAGAAACAAGGAGGTGAACTGGGGCTCCCTCTCTGGTGCCTTGGCTTCTGTCAGCTCAGCCCCATGGCAGTGGAGTGACCTGCGTGAGGGCCAGTCTCTCACGGGTTATCAGGGATTTTTAGTTTCCTACTGGGCTCTATGCAGGGGAGGAAGGTGAAGCTTAAGACGTTTGCTCAGGATCTTGGAAGGGCCTGCCAGGAAAGGGGGAAGTCAGCTCCCTTCCCTCCTCACTCCTCTTCCTCCCCCTCTTCCTATTTCCCCTCTTTTTCATCCCCCTCATCTTCCTGCTTCTCCTCTTCCTCCTCCGATTCATGCCCCACCTCCTCTTCTGGTGGGCTCTCATGAGCAGACAGCCATGATCAACCTGCACTTCAGGGTGAGCAGGCATGGACCAGGATGGATTCCAGGGGACCCTTAGGAAACTGTTGTTAGTGGTCCCCAGAAGAGACTTGGTGGCTTCGATTAGTGTGATGTGTCAGAAGAGAGAGTTGTCATGTATCTTGAGTCTCCTGAGGGGTAAGGATTAGCAGGGCTGTGGTAATTGATCGAAGTATCCATTTCCTCTGTCTTCCCCTCCTCCTCCCTGTCCTGGCTCCATGTCCCGTACCATCAATGCCTGAGCACCCTGAAATTTGTCTCTGCTACGAGTACCTATTTTACCCATCGGCTCCCCAACGTTGGTGATCGAGTGTCTTATTTATGGCCACCTATGGGACCCTTGTGCGTATAACCCAGCAAGTGACTGGCATTCATTTGAACAAAGCACAGCATTCAAGCCCAGAAATTGAAGTCTGGTGTGGTGGCTTCTCATCTCAGTGCCAGGGAGACTAAGGCAGGGGACCTCGAAGCCCAAAGCCAGCCTGGGCTAAAAACCAAGCCCAAACACCGGATCCCCTCAAGCTAATCGGCAGTAAACCCAGTGCTCGGTGGTGTCCAGCTGGGTCTCACACTTGCTCTCAACTCTGTGTTTTCCTTCCCAGAGGTGGGAGAAAGTCTCACAGGCACCTAACAGCCACCTCTCCGCTTCCATGGCACCTTTTCCGCCAGCCGGGGTGAGGCGATTGCCTTGAAGGTAGTGACCTGTTACTCAGTGAACGCGTTTGCAGGGTGGCATGACGTAGCTGTTTAACTCATTTGTTCCCTGCCAGGGAAACAGACTATTTAAAGAGGAACACGGTGCCCGGCACTGTGTGTGAAATTGCTTCCACGCAACAGAAATTCCCTTATCACGAAACCGAACATGTTTCCTCAGGCTAGCTCTTTCTCTCCTCTTCTTTTTCCCCATCAGGCTGGCTTTGAGTGGGAGTTCACAGAGTAAAAAGGAGATGTAGTTTGAAGAGTTTTTATCGTGTTAACAAGTAAAAGACTGACAGTCGCATTGATTTTGGAGATGGATGTGAAGGGTTTGAAAGGGAATTCTTACACGGGGCGGGACCTACACGGAGATGTCAGCACTGGACCACGTCCACCGAAGATGCTCACAGGGAGGAAGAAGCCAGGTTTTGCCCTGGAGAAATTGTTTCTCACTGACAGATTGCATCAGAGGGAGCTGGGTATCAAGGAGCTGACTTGTAGTTGTCCCATAGAAGGAGCAATGATCAGGGCTGGCTTGTACTCACAGCTCCTCTATGCGTGCATTTTTATGGAAAATGCTATGGAAGCACGAGGAGCTGAGTTTAAGCCTCCAGCACCCATGTTAAAAGCCACGAATGACAATCTGTACCCTAGTGCTGGGAGAGAGGGGAGGGACACAGGTAGATCTCAAGGCTTACCAGTTCAGTGTAGCAGGGAAATGAAAGTTCAAAGAGAACCCACTCCAGAAAAAGATAAGGTTGAGACCAACTGAGGAAGACGCTGATGCTCCCTTCTGAGCTCTCCACGTGTACAACCTGTAGGTGAGCATTCACACACACTCACATACAGATATACACTTACACCATACATGCACACACACACATACTTACACCAGCATTCACACATACACGTGCACATATACACATACACACACATACTTACACCATACATGCACACATATGCGTGCACACACATACACATTACACATTCAAGTAAATACCACAGATGTGAACATACTTGTTCTCTTGCACATATATGCATCCATCACACACCATGCACACACGTGTCCTCGATACATGTACATGCTCACGGAAATGCTTCCAGAAAGGGTCTCTTTCTTTGCTCTTGGTCCTTATCTCACTTTCAGAACTGGAATGGTCAGCATATTGTTTGGGCCTGGAGACACCTTGTGACCAGGCTGGTCCCTGCTCCTGCCTCCATGTGGTGGGCAGCATCCTGAACCATGTGACCCACACTCTTGGGTATTGTCAGACCTGGGCTCCTACCTGGCTTCATCTGGCTGTAGCCTTTCCTTCTGAGGTTGTTTCCTCCTCCTCCGAGTCCTAGGTTCCTAACGGTAGCCACGGAGTCTTTCCTTTTGGGAGTTGGTGATGGAGGTGGTATGGACTCACCAGCACATTTTGCAGGAAACCGAACCTCCCAACAGAGGCTCAGGCCAAACCTAGCAAACTGTCCACCCTAATAGAGAGAAGGATGCTGCCACCGCACGTGTACCTCCTGCCTGACCTTTCTTCTCTCAGCAGCGGCTTTGTCCGGGGCACTCTTGCCAAGAGCCCAGCCTGAAATCTTTCTTCTTTCACATCACGAGTACACATCACGAGTGTACTCTATGGACACGCTACAATCGTGGTATCTCCAAGTGGGTCTTGATTGGGTAAGAATTCACTTAAAACCCTTAACAGCCATCACCACCAGCCAGGTTCGAGTCGTGGGTCTGCCACTTACCAGCTGTGTGACCTTCTCTGTGACCTTCTCTGTGTTTTATAGCCTCTCATTTGCTTCTCTCATATACTCAGAGTGACTGATTGTCTGCTGATGGCCAAATGCCTTGGATGCTCCTGGCAGGCCTCAGTCTGTCCAGTCAGCCGAGCCTTCTGGTAGAGTCAGATGAAGGGCCATGGTTACCAGGGCGCGAATGAAGGAGAGTTCCTAAGCCAGGGGCTGGATGCCCTTTGACCTCTTGTTCCTCAACTAGGAGGGTCACCTTTGGGTTGCAAGACCAATGCTTATTTGGGGATATTCTCAGAGTTCTGCTTGTATTTCTTTAAGCAGAAGGACAGAAGGACCCGACATCATGACTCTGCCTTCACTAACCACACTGGGGCTGTCAGTACCCTCTCTGCTAGTCTGCTGCTCAAACTCACCTACATCTTAACCAGGCCAGAGAGGGAAGATGTGTCCTGTGTGGTGCAGACACATTCCCACGCTACAGGGCAATTCGCTGACGTTCAGGGAGAGCTGTATTATGTGACCCGTCCGTGTACAATAAAATTCCCAGGAAAATCACCCAAGAAGCAATACTGATTTCTCTCCAGTGACACCCAAGTCCCCATGTCTCTCTCTGGCCCTGGCAGGAGTGTGGGCGCAGCCCCGTGGAATCGTACCACCTGAGTGCCCTGCAGAAGCCTGGCCTGGTTCTTGGTTCCTCCTGGTGGAGCTTAGGACAGAGGTCCATGCAGATTGTGCCTTGTGAATGACAAAGGATATGGGGACATATTTTAGAAACTCAGCAGGGTTTGGTGAACATATCTGACCTGGCTCTCGGCATCCTGGATGAGTCAGAGGAGAGGGCAGACAGAGTGCCCTCAAGACATTATCTCTCAAAGCAGCTGAGTCCACACGCATCTTGTTTTCTGCTTGGAATTCATCTCCTTCTTCTCCCTGCTGCAAAGCCTCCATTTCTATACCTGGCCACTCTTGTTCTCACCACAGGGTCTTTTCTGGTGGCATTGTCACCTCTGCCCTTCTTTCCCTAAGGATATGACATAGCTGTCCTGGGAACATCTCCCCTTCATCACACTTCTACTTGGTGGGAGTGCAAACCTTTGGTTTCTACGTGACCGTTTGTTTCACTGATTCCAAAATGACCCAGTTTTTGCATCAGACCCTAAAACATCTTAGATTCCTGGGAGGTTATAAAGAGGCAACCTGCACATGATCTAAGAGACGTCATCGGGATTCACTCCCAGAATCCTTCAGTCTTCACGCCATCTAATTAACAGTGGCCAGAAAAATATTGAACTCTACCCTGGGCTTCCACCCCCATCCTCCACATACCTCTCCGTCGAGCCCTGTGTTTGCAATTAACCATGTAAACACAGGGAGCACTGGCGCTAACATTTGCTGAGCACTCCCTGTCTGCCAGGCTCAGCACCACATCAGTACCAGCTCTGCATGCGATGAACACTTGGGCCCCAGGAGAACGGGAATGAGATGTTTAGAAAGGCTCGAGGGGCAGTGACAAGGGTCTCATGGTGGAATGTTCTAGGCTCCTTCCCTCCCATGCCCACAGAAGAACACTAGTAGGGTGATCCAGAGTCAGGTCCTGTGCTGGGGGCCCTGGGTGCTTCCCAAAGGGCTCTAGGGAGACTTTTGAAAATGGATCTGCCATTGGCTTGTTGCTTGTTGGTGTCTTTGACCTTGACACAGATGAGAGAACACAGCTAGTGTACTTGGCCCCTTGGAAGGGCCTGTGTGTTCAGGCCCTCGTCCCTCAGACAGGCGGTCTGGTCGTCTCTGGCACCAGAAGGCCGCTTTCCCACTTCTTTGCTCTTTTCAGTGTGCTATTTTGTTTGGGTTTATGTAACCAACTCCCAGGAGGGTCAGAGTCGAGAAATAAAGAAGGGATTGCCCCCTGAAGTCAGACTCAGGCTGGCTGTGTAACCCCTGTGCCACAAACACCTTTTGGGTAGGAGATCCTTCAGGAATCCTTTTTGAGCCTTTACCCTGAAGTTCCAAGCAGGTGGCCCCTCCCAGAGGCACACAGGAGGCCTGGCTTGTGAGGCCTGTACAATTTTGTAGCTTCCCTGTTTAACGTGGTGAGCTCAAGCTTCAGCACTCTGAGCTCTGAGCCTGAGCGCTCGCCTCTGAAAAGTGGGCAGGTGACAGCCCAGGCTTCTCAGTGTTATTGCAGTGATTAACAAGGTCACATGGCACTGGTGTGCTCCTGGCCTGTTAGGTAGAGGGTGGTCGCCAACCGCCTCCTCACTCCTGACCCACACTGTAGCCTCTGCTCTCCCATGCTGCTCTGGGCGGTGGCCCAGGATCTTCATTTTTGAGGCTTGGCTTTCTTTTCTCTGTAGGGTGATGATATTTTGGTGCCAATGAGAAGAGGTGGAGAAGGGGGAATGAGGGAAGGCTTGGAGGGGGGACAAAGGGAGGGAGGAAGAGGGAAGAAGGGGAGGAGAGGAGGGAAAGAAGGAAGGAGACAAAGAGGAAGGGGGGTAGGAGAGGAGGAGGGGACCTCACCGAGAGCTGATTCCTAACGACCCATTGACAGGGTCAGTCTCTGCAATGACAAAAATAATGAAACATCGATTCTTAGAAGCCATTACGAGTCAGGCTTATAGGAGAAGTTTAAAAAGCAATTAGTTTAGATTGTAGCTAATTAGCGTTTTCGGCTTCCCCCTGCCTCAGAGGGCTCACATGGGGCAGATGTTATTGGGGACCTACTAAGTGATTATCAGAGAATTTGGAGACAGGAGGGATGGCTTACTTTTGGTGGAGTTTAACTAGAAGTATATATGATATTCTAAGACTCAAGGAAAGGAAGGCCCAGTTCTGGCTAGAAGGACAAGTGTCATTGTTCATCTGGCTTCAGTTCCTTTCCTTCCTTTGCCCTGCTTTTGTATCAAATTTTATGGGTTTGGTCTCTGTCTCATTCCAATGTCACTTTACAAAACCTTTCAGAAGGGTTCGGTCACCTCATGATTGGTATCTGCCCTCCACGCCACACGTACAACATGCCACAACATGCCACATGCACGACACTCATCTCCCTTGCTCCTGTTACGTCTTTCTGCTCCATCTGGCTGGCTCAAGGTCAAGTTCAAGGTCAAGCTCCCCATCTTCCCATCCCCAAACTTCTTGCTCTTAAAGGTTCCTTTTACAGTTTCATGATGTCACCACAGATCCAGTTCCCTTCCAGGGCCAACATCAGTCACTCTGTGTATCTCCATTATTTGACCTCTTATATAAAATAGACCATTAAGGAAAAGGTTGTTTTTGCTCATGGTTTCTGAGGTTTTGGTCTATCGTGTAGGAAGGCGTGGTGGAGTTCATGATGCCAGGAGCATGTAGCGCCCTCGCACCATAGTGGAACAGGAATCAGAGTTCAGAGCAGGAACTAGGGATGGTAGAACCTTGAATGACCTGCACATTGTGACCCATTTTCTCTAGCCAGGCCCCACTTCCTGAACGCCCCACGCCACCATTCCCCCCACCACATAGTATGTCCTAGTTTCATTTCTATTGCTTTTACAAGTAATCTTACCAAAAGCAGCTTAAGTGAAGGAAAGGTTTATTGGACTTACAAGCCCAGGTGTCAGTCCACAATTGAGGGGAAATCAAGGGAGCATCTCAAGCAGCTGATCTCACCATACACAGTTAAGAGCAGAAATAGAATCAATCCACCCATGCTGCCTGCCTGCTTTCTGCAACCTTTCTTGGCTCTTAATACAGTTTAGGGTCCAGAATAGGGAATGGTGCCACCCACAGTGGACTGGGCCAATGACAGTGAAGGCAATTCCCTACAGACACACTCACAAGCCAACCTGATCTAGATAGTTCCCAAATTGAGACTTTCATCTAGGGTGATACTAACTGTGGCAAGCTGACACCGCATTACCCACACAGTACACTGATCTCCTGACAGAAAGGTATCAAGTAATTCAGGATGAGTTACATTGCAAGAAACATGCCTGGGAGAAGATCTAAGGGTTTCTCTTTCATCCTGACCAAGATGACATATTTTCAATTGTTCCCCCTCTCTTAGATTTCTACAATATTTGATTCATCCAGATCTCCATCTCCCACAAAAGATGAATCATCCTCGGCCTCATTTTGATCCGCACTTCTGATCTTCAGCAGAATAGTTTTCATTTATGTGGCGTTCGCCCGTTCTTGTAATGGGATAATAAGAAATGACAGTAGAACCATGCAGTGGTTGAGAGGAGAGGCACGGAGTCAAGGGTGAATAGCCAGAGAACTTTGGTCTTCCTCTTCAAAGCAAAGGGCATGAGTCTTAGAATATGACCAGTCTTTGACTGTACCCTTCATGTTTAGGGGGACAATTCGCAGCATGAGGCGAAAGCTTCCAAAGTTTTTGATGCACATTGGAATAAGTTAGATATCTTAACTTTTGTTTATTTTTATAGTGTTAAAAATCACATTGATTAGTACATGGGCCTGGGAAAACTAAGGAACATGGGAAAGAAGAGATAGAAGAATGAATACAAATCCTGTTGTGTAGTTCATGCTCCAACAAAATCCCAAACATGCTTAAAATGAGATCATTATGTCTACACTCCAAAGGGATTAATAATGCATTATGCCAACTTCTCTGTGCCATTAAGTACAAGTCCAGTGCATTGACTTTTAATGGTCACAGACATTTCGCTGTATGGAACAGAACCAGTTCGTTGGACAGGTTTCCTGTTGGTGGGCATTTATCACAAAGTTGTGTTTGCCTCTCACAGGATGAAGTCAGGTGCCATCAGCCTCATCTGCCATATTTTGAACTCCTCGTGGGTGCCATTCATTTTTAGGAAAAGACTTCAAAGGTGATACAGAAGGGAAGATGGACTCCCTGCCATCTCCAACATGGGAACCATGACCTCATCACCGACGATCATGGCGGTGATGGTGTCGTTGGCCATTAATATTTATTTAATGTACTCACTTGGTAGTTCATACCGAAAGCTCGCACACGGGCCTTGCTTCAGCCAGGTGCCAAGACCCATCAAGTCAATGTTCTCTCTAGTTCTTTAATCCGCTCACTTTCTCTCTACTCCCTTTGGCACCTCTTTTCTCGGGATCGCTTTAATAGCCCTCTGCTGTGGAACTGTCGCCCTGCCAGAGCGATCCTTCTGTGGCACACTTCCAGTCACATCACTCCTAAGCTCAATTCTCACTGCCTCTGGGATGATGTCCCCTCTTTGCCAAGTGGCTCGGGACGATGGCCCTCACCTGGGGTTGCCCCTCTCCTGTGTTCTTCAGCCTGCCCAACTTCTCTAGTCGTCAGCACCGTTCTGAGCTTGGGTTACTATAAAGAAATGGCGTGATTTCACATGGCTTAAACGATGAGGATTTATTTCTCCTTGTACCAGAGGTAGACAAGTCCATGAGGAAGGTTGCTGGCTGATTCCTGTGGAGGGCACTCTTTCTGGTTGGCTCACAGACATAGCCTCTTACAAGGGCATCAGCTCTATTCATGGATGGTGTCGTGTGTCATTTCCCCAACACAGGCATGTGGGTTCCAGAGGCACAGAATGTATTCGTTACATTCTTTTTGGTTGTGACACAGTATCATGATCACATGTACTTTGTAGGAGAAAGACTTTACTCTGGGTTACAGTTCCAGAGGAAGAATCCACAAGGGTGGGGAAGGTATGGTGGCAGGAGCAGGAAGCTAAGCGATCCCATCTGTATCCACACCGGAAGCATTGGGGTTGGACGGAAGTGGAGCAACTTCTCGTGACCCTACTTCCTCCAGCAAGGCTTTACTTCCTCAGATTTCCACAACCTCACCAAGCAGCGCCGCCAGTTAGACGCCAAGTGTCAAATAATAGTCTGTGGGTGACAGTTCTCATTCAAACTGCCGCACGGATGTTTAGTTCATAAACGTCTTTGAGCAAGCTCTTCTCGTGCCTGGATCCCTCTGCCCCACCCCCAGCCCCATTTCCCAGGTTGCCTTGGTTCTAATGGCATCTCTACCTGCAACATCTGGGCTAGGGGCCTTGTCAGTGCTCAGTGCAGCCAGAAGTAAGGATTCTTTCCCCAAACCCCTTTGAACTGTCAGAGAATTGTATCTATCTCCCACTGGATCATGAAGTCTGTGGGAGAAGGGTTCATTCTCTCTTCCCACCAGGTCTTAGTGTAGTGCCCAGTGGGTACTATGATTTAATTAAATCTCAAATCAAAGCTGTGGCCACTTCCTGGCTGAGCCCACTCCCCACAGGACACTCTGACCCACTTAGGAAGTAGCAGCTGGAACATTCTAGCCTGTCTGCTTAGAGAGAAGGAAAAAAGATTGTCAACCGAGAAAGGCTGCATGACACAACAGGAGAGCCTGTGTGTAAATCATTAACTGATCTGTTTACTATTTTTATTTGCATTGGAGATCAAATTAAATATTGCACTAAGTGAGTTAAATATTCATATTGCATTAAATATAGATAGCGTTTTAAAAATTAACTGCGGGGTGCTCTTCCTTGAGCTGGATCGCGAAGCCTCAGCAGAATCGTTCTTGTGTGCACTAACTTAGCCGTTTTCTGTGTCACTGGTGGCTTGGCTGCACCCATAGGAGGAATGGAGCAGGAGAGGACCAGTGGGGCTGAGGCTTGTGAGGGGTGATATGTGGCACCAGTGTTGCTGTCTGGTGGTATAGGGAGAGGGGAAAGGAGAAAGAAGCGCCATATATGTGACACACCCATGTTGTTTGCTGTACACAGCTCTTTGCAGTTTTTGTGGGTCGCCTCTCTTGATTCCCGCCAGAGACAAATGTAACTGACTCTTCTGCCTTACATAGGTGAGCGCTGTGTATGGAGAGGTGGGCAGATGGACTGTAAGTCTCACAGCCTTGAAAAGGGCTGTCCCAGACTGTCCCAGACTCAGTCTTTCCTAGGACCTTGCCTCTAAGCAGAAAGGCCTCCAGGATGCTTTGAGCCTAAGCACACCGGGGTGTGGAAAGATTTATAAATTTTGGTGTTCTGTAGTCATAACAACAGAAGATTATGATAGTATTTATTTCTCTCCCTGTGAATCCATGCATTCATCTGTCTGTCCATCCATCCCTCCCTCTATCCATCATCCATCCATTCATCCACAAACCCATCCTCTAGTCCTTCTTCCTCCACTATTCTTCCACACATCTGTGAATGTGTGCACGTATCCACTCTTCCATGCCTCTGCATCAGCTCCTTCCTTCGGCTTCCTGCCCAGTTTGAGTTCCTGCCTTGGCTTCCTCAATGGACTATGATTCAGGACCTGTGAGTCAAAGAAGCCCTTTCCTCCCCAAGATGCTTTAGGTCATGGTGTTTCACCACAGTAATAGTAGTCCTAACTATGTCACCATTTCTCCATTTGCCTGCATATCCAGGCATCTGCCATCCATTAATACATACACCCTTTTCACTTTCTTCCTTTTGTTCTTTCTTCTTCCTTCTTTCTTTCATGTCTGAGTACCCCGATGCATGTACTCTTCTATGACAAAAGAGGGCATCAGATCCCTTTATAGATGATTGTGACCACCATGTGGGTGCTAGGAATTGAACTCAGGACCTCTGGAAGAGCAGGAAAATGCTCTTAACCGTTGAGCCATCTCTTTATCCCCGACCTTTTTTCATTCTTATTGGACCCCTGATGGGTATCGAGTGGTCTAGCCTTGGGAACACAGTAAAGGCTGAAGCATAGACTATTTGCTGTGGATTCACATAGTAGAGTGGCAGGCACCAGGTTTATCTCCTTTTCTCTATTCCTGTCCCCAGCTTCTCTAGTCCTTGTGTTAGGTCCTCTTGCTTCCCCAATACCTAGGGCTGGATGTGGAGGCTGGAATTAGCCACACCTTCTAACATCCCTCCTGCCTGTCTGTCTGCATTTGGGGCATCTGCTGGCTCTGTGCATCTATTTCCCAGAAGCCAGCGATCAGTCTGGAAAAACTTGCAAGAGGAGCTGAGAGGTGGGCATGGGGTGTTTGCATCATGGCCTAGCAGCCACTCCCACTGTGCTCCCATGATTTCTGAGTCATCCTTCATGTGTCCTTCCCTTTCAGGGACCTAGGCTCCTGTGTCCTCCCCTGGTGGTGACTCCCCACACATTCCATTTCTCATCCCTCTTTTCCTGAGTCCTGTTGTTTATCTGGGCAACGAGATTCTAGAGAAACTTATCTTTTACAGATTGCTCTCTGAGTTTCGCCTCCTGAGTCCCCTGTTAGTATCCTGAGGGCAGGGTGGTGATGTTACATCTACTTGGTGCCAGGTGTGAACCCAGTTTGCTCAAAAGCATCACTGGCTGAGGGGAGTCCTGGGGCCAGAACCAGATCCATAGGAAGACTCTGGAAGCTGAACAGTAGGGAGAAAGGAAGCCATGTTATTTTACCCATATTAACTTCAACAGTGAAGGCAAAAATGGAGGGGCCAGTTTCTAACAAACCTCAGGAGCTCTCTTTGCCTCTTTCTGTGAAGCAGACAGCAGGAGAGACCTTGCTAGAAAGCTCTGCTGTGGGTACTCAACGCTGTAACTCACCTGTAACGGAGTAATTGCCACTTTGTTGCTTCCAACATTATAATCCTCTTACTTTGTCTCCTTGGGGCGGCTGCTTGCAAGTCTCCTTTGGAAAAAGAGGGAGTTTCTCATTAAAAGATGGGGACCCCTAAAGGAAAAGAGTCTTCAGTGTAAAGGTGCTTCTGATTGCATGGGGGTCTTCTTGGAAAAGGGGGGGATCCTCCAAAGAAAAGAGGAGCATGCAGAGCTTTGTTGGGGGCCTCCCCAGGGATCTGGGGCTCAGCAGGCATGCTCTGTACTACCCTACTTTGGGGCAGCTGTTCCTGCTGGGGGCATTTTTCACATAGGGATAGAGACTCAGGTAAAGGCCTCTGATGCTAGTTGTGTTTTTTAAAGGAAGGCTGGGAATATCCTCAGGGCCTGGGTCCTACAGTTTCCTTTGAATATCAAAAAGACAGACCCCCTACCCCCTGCTTCCTTCTTTCCCCAGCTGCTAAAGAAATCCTAATCCTCCTTGAGGCTGGGGCTGCCCTGAGTGACAGAGTCTCACACAAGGGGAACACAAAGGAGAAGCGGTAGAGGCTTCCTAGCTCTAATCCCACGGAGCTGATGCCGGTTGCCTGGCTCTCCTTGTCTTGGCATTGCCTAAAGCCATTGTAAAAACTGTCACTTGATCTCCAAATGTTACACACTTGTCATGGAGTTGGCTGCAAAGAAGGGATGCTTCCGTGTAAGACTGAAAGTCTGCTCTCTCCCCACTGGGGAAGGAATGAGATGCTCGTTGCAAGCCTGGTCACTTCGAGATACTGTGTGTGTGTGTGTGTGTGTGTGTGTGTGTGTGTTCGAGAGCACGCAAATGCATGTGGAGGCCAGGGGTCAACCCAAGGGGGTCATTTCTTGAAATCTTGACTTTTTTAAAATATTTTTTAAAATTTATGTTTATGTGTGTTATGAATTTCTAATTACTGAGTCATCTCTCTAGCCCCAAGGATGCTGTCCACCCTGTTTTGTGTGTGTGTGTGTGTGTGTGTGTGTGTGTGTGTGTGTGTGTGTGCGCGCTTGTGCGTGTGTTTGTTTGTCATTTTGAGAACAGAGCATTTCATTGACTTGGAACTCGCAGGCATGGTGAGGCTGGCCAGGCATCTGTCTTGTTTTCATACTCCCAGTGAAGTCTTGGTGGATCTCTTTTTACTTGGTGTGGTGCTTTATAAAAATAAAGAGAAACCAGGGATATGCTTGGTGGATATGAGGTGGGGGAAGTGGGTGCCTCTGAGGGCCCATGCTGAGACATCCCTTTCCCCTGAGGGAATAGCCACAGGTCTGTATAGTATAGAATAGAGTTTATTCGGGGCATGGGGAGTTGAGAGAAAGGCAGAGAGAGAGAGAGAGAGAGGGAGAGTAGAGGAGTAGAGGAGTAGAGGCCAGCCATGAACATGTGGAGAGAGAGGGGGGAGGGGAATAGGAAAAAGGGGGAGCAGAAGCAAGAGGACAAGACAGGAGGACAAGAGAGAGGAGGGGGCAAGCAGCCCCCTTTATAGTGAGTCAGGCATACCTGGCTGTTGCTAGGTAACCGTGGGGGCGGAGCCTAGACTAAATGCCAACACTTGGGTTCTGGGGCTCAAATTCAGCTTCCGGTTTGCCAACCTCTGCAGCCCACCCATCACTTTTGAGGGATGCTATGAGTTCACACTCTTGGTGACTTTAGGAGAGAACATGGCTGGGGAGGAAAAGGGGAAGCTGGTTCCAAGTCACACACAGGGTGGCTTGACTTCCCTGCATTTGTAAGTAACACTGGTATACAGCAGAGATGGCTCAGAGCATAAAGGACCCATCTCAACTTCATCCAGATCTACATGTATTCACCCACATGTATTCAACCTCATGCAATGGCACCTCTGGAGTGCAAGTGGAGTTGTCCCCACCCAGTCCTGACCCCTGAGCCTCATCTCCTGTCTCTGTCTCCTCCTCTGCTCCCTGCCTTTTCTCTTCCCCCTCCCCTGATGCTCAGGGTCCCAGACGCTAAGAGCAGAGGTAAAGCATCCAGCAGGCAGCAGGGGACGGGGTGTGAGGAGGGGGGCAGGCACCTAATGATTACACCAGACACTGTTCAGAATTAGAACTTCAGCCCTCACAGTGGCTCTCTGAGGATAAACTCAGTGTGCACTTTTCTCTCTTCTTTTAAGCCCCTGGGACACCTCCAGCAGAGGAGAAAGGAGTAAAGTTCGTTTTTATCCTCCCCCGCCCAGCATTTCTACCTTTAAGTGGGCCCAGGTTCGAACAGTGTAATCATTTCAAAAATAGCTTTCGTCGCTGGGTGGGCTGGACGGACGATTCCTTAGTGGTGTCTAATGAAACAGCACGGGGAGGAAGAGGTAGCCAGTGGGTGGTGTGGTGAGATGGCCCTGTTTCCTCATCACACAATTTATCTCAACATAAGAAACCTTGGAGCTTATTAATAGTGTCTCTAAGAAGGGCCAGGCTTTTACCCGGGAGAGCAGTCTAGATTCTCTGAGCTCACAGATTCGAGGAAGAAGGGTAGGCTGCTGCCCTCCACCCCTTCCATTGGATGGGGTATGCTGGCACCTGATCTGTTGGACCTGACGGTTCCCTCAGAAAGGTGACCTGAGCATCCTCTGTTGCTGCCTTTGCTGGGATCCTATCACTTCCTGAGAGGAGGCAGAATGTACCTGTTGCCTGTAAACGTAGGAACTGAGCATCAAGGAACACAATTCCCTTGCATGTTGGTGGTGGGCTGTTTTAAACATCAGATCCCCCGGTGCATTTAGAAATAGGGTTTGGGGGGGCTTGGGGAAAAGGCTATCAGACTAAAGGGCCAATTGCTCAAGCATGAGGGCCTGAGTTCAGATCCCCAACATCATCCTAAAAGGCTGGTGCAGAGGTACAAAGCTGTAACACCTGTAACTGGGGGTTGGGGGCAGAAACAGGTGGTGCCCTGGGTTAGCTGGCCAACAGGTCTAGTTGCTCAGTGAGAGATTCTGCAAAAATAGGAGAATGACGGAGGAAGACACCTGACATTGCATGTACATACACATGGACGTGAGGGTGCTGTCTATCATGGCAGAGGAGGCTTGGTGACAGGAGATCGGGGAAGCTGGTCACAGCGTCTGCAGTCAGGGAGCAGAGGGGTAGTGGTAGACGCTGGTGTTAGCTCAGTTTGTCCTTTCTCTATGTCTGGGACCTCCTCAGCGCACGGGCACGGTGCCCTCACATTTAGGGTGGGTCTTCCTACCTTGATTAAACTGAGGGGACAGTCCTTGATAGGTGCAGCTGGGGGCTTGTCTTCTAGGTGATTCTAGGTCCTGTCAAGTTGACAATCAATTTTAATCCTCAAGGTTGTTACAACCAAGTGAAGGGAGGTCAGCTGCCCTACAGGGCGAACATTCCTCTTGTTCGTCCTCACAGCCATGGCTGTATGCAAGTTTTGGGGTCATCTGCACTATCTGTAGTAGACTAGAAGTGTGCCACCAAGGTAAGGAGTCCTTCTGTCTTTGGTGACAGTCACAGCTGTGGTGGACAGATCTGACCTCTGGAAGGGAAGACTGAGTTTGAGTTTCAATGTGGCTTAAGGAAGGAAGCCATGTAGACAACCCAACCAGCACTGAAGTACAGACTTACCTCAGAGAGCCTGAGGGAAAAGAGCAGGCCTTCTTGGTTTGCAGAGTGGTGTCTTGGCTCAGGGGTAGGTCAGCCCTCACATGTCTGGTCCTTCCTATTGGCTACTCACTCAGTCTATATGGAGTGTGTTTGGGTTGGTCCACCTCACGAGTGATGTTTTGTGAGGTATGATCAGTAGTCTTGGCTGTGTCCCATCACGATTGGTAAGATGGGGGCATTTCAGCCCTCACAGGTCTGTAACTGAGCATGCTTACAGAATTAAGGACTGTCTCTACAGGTGCCTAGCTCAGGAACTGAGGTATCATTTTAAGAAGGAGTATAAACTCATGCTTTTTAACTTTTTTATAAAGCCACATGTTCTATTTCATTTCTGTTGCTGTGATAAAAAGACCTCGACAAAAGCCAACTGAGAAAAAGACTGGGTCATAGTTCATCACTGTGGGGAAATAAAGACAGGAACTTGAAACAGCTAGCCACATCACATCCACACATCAAGAGCAGAGAGAAATCAATGCATGCTTGTGCTCTGCCTGATTTCTCTACTCTTACTTGGTTTAGATTTCCCTTCCTAGGGAATGGTGCCACCCTCAGTGGGCTAGGTCTTCCCACATCAATCAACTGTTTAATAAAGACTGTCTTCCATAGATAATGTCCACAGGCCAACCCAGTGTAGACATTCCTCATGGAGACTTTCAGGTGACTTTAGGTTGTGTCAAATTGACAGACAAATCTAATGATCACAGTACACAAACTCCAAATGCCAATCATGAAACTGAGTGTGCTCTGGTCCCTGATATCCTCTTGTTTTCTTCTCCTTGTGGATCAGCTTTTCCTGCTGCTCTTCACCCACTCCTACCTTTCCCAGGACATTTGCACCCTTCCACACATCTGGCCCCTTCTGGTCTCTGCCCACAGCAACTGACTTATTTCACCACCTTCCTGACAAGGCCAAGCACTTGTCATCTTGTAATAAATAAAGATCCTGCCCACCCAACACTCATATATTACTCACTCAGCAAACACCCTAGACTAGATAAATGGATGGAAAAATATTCATTTCCAAGAAATGTCGCCATGGCGCCTATGAGAAAAACAAATGCAAAGCAATTGTTTCTTAAACACTAAACCTTCCTTGTCTTTCTCTTTTTCCATACAGGAACAGCTGTCTCTGCCTCCCAGCCTGGTGGAGAGTCAGGTAAGCACTCTTTGTATTTTAGGTGAAGATGTTATATTTAGTAGACATGGGGTAAGTTGGTCTCCTGTGCCAATGTGCCTTTTGCTTCTTTAGTTAGCAGAGCCATGTTGTTGACATTGGTAGGAGAGAAGGTGAATTTCTATCAGTATTGTTAGCCTGTGGGCCTCTGGATGTGAATTTCCACTTACAGTAGGAACTTTGAGTCTAATGGTCACATACTTGCCATCGGACACAGTACTCTGATTCCACTGCCCAAGGCAGACATTGCTAATCAACCGCAGCACACCATTCACTTCTTTTCCAGAACAGTCACTGTTAATAGATCATCAAAGGCTCATGAGGTGAGTGAAACCTCTTGGTATCTGTGATGGGTGAGCTCTGAAGATGGAGTTCATTTTTCCAGGGTTGCAAGTAGGTGGCTCAAGAGTTGGTTTGTTAGGCATCGTGGACTAGTCGTTATGAAGGAAAGGCATCTTGTTGTCTTGTTATAAATGAAGACCCTGGCCATAAGTGAAGGTTTTGCTTGCCTTTTCTACTTTATTATATGAAAGCAGTTGCAGGAAGCCCCACCGTCTAGCCTCACCTCACCTGTTACTGCTGGAGGTAACTCAGTTCTGCCTTAGGGGAGCACAACTGCACCAAATGGATCCACGCCTCGGGGTGATGCATTATTCTTTATTGATTCCAACTCTACCTTATTATTGTTGCTTAGCAAGGAACTAATGTGATTTCTAATGAAGCCATGTGGCTTTCGGATGGATGAAGTAAGAGTTTATTTCCCCTGGGATGCCATATCATCCTCTCTTCAATTAAAACCTGTGAAGGAAAATTAAGGCAAACGTAGGGAGTTTTCCCTATAAGATTAATGTCCAGACAGTAGATTTTCAGTGTTCATGTGGGATTCATGTGGGATAGAATTGGGGCATCACAGGGCTGGCCCTCCAGTTGATGGGAGATTAAGTGTAAGGAGCTTAATCAGGAGGCTGAATCTGAGGTGATTATCAAATGTGATGATTGGGCCATGTTAGGCACTTTCCTACACTGCTGGATCATCCTGCCAGCAGGGTCACCGTCCATCTCTAACTCTTTGCATTGACTGTTTTTACCAGTCACTGGTAGAAGCTTTAATGTATGCCTCCATTCCCTGCATGGGTGTATGAAGATGTATGTGTATATGTGCATGCATATATGTGTGTGTATGTGCATATGAAGGCCGGAGGACAAGTTCAGCAGCTGTTTCTCAAAGC
The DNA here is from genome assembly GCF_011064425.1 of Rattus rattus. Classification (NCBI taxonomy): domain Eukaryota; kingdom Metazoa; phylum Chordata; class Mammalia; order Rodentia; family Muridae; genus Rattus; species Rattus rattus. The sequence continues at coordinate 16,460,408 of NC_046162.1, read as the reverse complement.
ATCACATACCTTGTTTGGTTTTGCTTCACAGGGGTCTCTCACTGACCTGGACCTTGTCAAGTAGGTTAGGCAGGCTGGGTAGTAAGCCTCAGAGCTCCAGCTGGACCGGCCTCTCTGCTACATACAAGAGTATGCCACTATGCACTTTTTATGTGGGTACTGGGGGTCAAACTCAGGTCCTCATGCTTGCTGGGCAAGAGCTTTATTGACTGAGCACCCCCAGCTTTAATATGTATGGAGGTGAGAGTCACATCTGTAACATTAGCCATTTAAAAATGAGTACTATAGTGGCATTTAGTACATTTGTAGGATGTAGCCCCTAGCTCCGTTCCGTCAAAGCATCTTCATCAATCTGAGGCAAAGACTGGACCTGTCCCTCCCTGTCCCTCTCTGGACTCTGACAACTGCCTGCATGCTGCGTTTGTAGGGTTACCGGTTCTGCCTATTTAATATAAGCAAAATCACAGAATAGATGACCTTTCATGTCACACAAGAAATGTCTGGGTGACCATACCGCTCAGTGTCTCCACTCCAAGAACCTAAAACAAGACTTGAGTTGGCCCAAGGAATACCCATTTATAGTGGCCCTGGGCACAGCAGCACAGACGTGAGATCAGCCCAAAATCCATCAAAGAACCAGAAAACAAACTGTGATCTGCTCTTGTGACAGAGTACTCTACAGCCCTTGGAAGGGAAGGAGACGTGGTTACAGGAATCGGGACTCTGTCAGGCCCGCATCCTTTCTGTGTGATGTGGTTGCTTTATCAGATGCATGTTTGAGTTTGTGAGACCGTGGAAGGGGGGATTAGACCAGGACGGAAGGTACTGCTTTCTCACTAGGCTTCTGCCCGGCTCCTGGGTCAGTAGTACCTTGGCTGGAGACCGTGAATGGGGAATATTTAGACCATTGCTTGCCTCTGCAGAGCCTGAGACTGCAATAGGGACTGGGTCTGACTCATCAGGTCTCCTGATTTGTTAACTAAAAAGGTTTGACTTAGTTTCTCTGTCTGTCTATCTGTCTGTCTGTCTGTCTGTCTGCCTGCCTGCCTGCCTGCCTGCCTGCCTGCTTGCCTAGTCTCGTCAGGGCTGACAAAATCAGCTTGACAGATAGTACCAGTGACTCACTGGGTGCCTTGTTAGACTCTGACCACTCTCAGACGTCCTCTCTCCATGGCAAGACCTGTTCTGATCATCTTCCTCCATCCACATGGGGTAGGTAGAAGGCTAGAGAGGAAAGGTAACTCACTCCTAGCTGTACCTACTGTGGCCTCCTGGTTTCTTCCATTGTCTGGGGGCATTCCTTAGTTCCCTATGCATGGGCATTTACACACACTAGTGTGGTAATGGAGTTCTTTAAGATGCACTGCCATTCTGACCTTCCTTGATGTTTAAGGTCCACAGAGCACTCCTTGGTCTGAGGTGAGGAAGTATGGGTGGCTTCCTGATGTGAAACTGTATTCCATGCTTCTCAAAGCTTTGGGGCCAGAGTGCGACTGGCTGGCTTATCTATAGTCAAGGTCAAGGTGGCTGCTGGATTTCTCTTCCTTTCTCCTGACCTGGAGTCCTGGTCACTTGGGATCTGGGTCACTGGGATCTTTACTCACTGAGCAGAGGGCAGACTATATGCAAGGCTGCTCATCCTGCCAAGGGAAGATTCACAGAACTGGACACGAAGGTCCCCAGAAGTGTGGGGAGTGGCAGTTGAGTTGGCAAAATGGCTGGTGAGGGTAGCACAGGCAAACCTACCTCCATGCCAGGCTGCCTGGCTATCCAGAGAGCACAACAGCTACCTACTCTGCCTAGAAGCTGACACCCACACCAAGCTCTCAAGCTTTCAAGAGCCTGGGGCTCACACATGATCCCAGCACAGGTTCCTCAGTCTTTCCAATAGGGGTGGATTTCTGAGGCATGGCCGTGAGTGAGGACTGAGCATTGGAGTGAAGAGGCTAGCCCACCAAAAGGATGCCCCTCCCTCCTGAGGTCTTCCCAGGAAACCAGCAGAGCCCATGCTTCTTCTCAAGGCACTCTGGGTAGGAGAAAGTGTCTGGGTCTGGACTCACTGTCGGGGTCTGGGGATCGCCACACAAACTATTCAGACACCGATCTCAGTCAAACAGGGCTGGTTTATTGAATGCTGTACCCCAAGACTGATCGATCAGGGCTACAGACTAGACTCAGGAGCTGCCTGGGACCATGAGTTAAGATCCTACAGGGCTTTTAAGCCTAAATTCCACAAGCATTGCACCAAGTTACTCTACCACTCAGGATTTAGGGATTAGGGGTTTCCTTAGGAACATCTCTTTGTTGTACATTTATCCTGCTCCCATTGGTTGGGGTGTTCAACTGTGGCAGGGGACTTGTCTTGTCTAACATTATTGTTGTAACTTGACAGCCCATGTATGTCTCTTTCTGCCAACCAGGCTGTCAGTTCCCAGGGAGGTCTTGGGAGCTTAAACTTAAACTCAACCCCTCTTCAAAAGGGAAGTCTTATTTCAAAGAGCTTCTTATATTTGTGCAGGTGTCTCTCTTATGTTGGGGTCCATCCCAGGGGCAGCTTATAAAGGCAAGAAACCATAAAAGCTCATACACCGGTGCAGGAAGTGCTGCTGGGTGGTTGGTTTGGGTCCAAGCTTCTTGTGGCCTACTATACAAAGCAGTTCTGACTGACTTCTGTGGTGATTGGTTTCTAAGAAAACCAAGGCACAAAGTATAACAGAATCTGCAATCAGCTTGGGCATGAGAAAGCTTCTTAGTCACAGCACTAACAACCTGTGAGAAAGTTTCCTTGTAATATTAGCAGCACAGCAGCAGGCCAGCCAGGTACCATTTTTACTTAGGTCTTAACACTCACTGTTGGGAAGGATGCAAACCACGGTGCTTTTCTGTTGGACTCCTGTTTTCCTGTTTCTCATACACACCACCACACGGAGAAGAAGGTGAGAGGGTCACTGTCGTAGAGCCTTTTCTCCCTGCCAGCATCCCTTGGGTACATAATACCCCTCTCATTCTCTTTCCCTCCCTCCTCAGCGAAGAGCTCTGGGCGAGCCGGGAGGCACAGGGCAATCTGCAAATCGAGGACTGGGCTCTGGCATTTGTTGAGCACCTACTGTGCTACTTTGTCCCTGGTCCTTGCAAAATTAACCTCGTGTAAAGTTTCTGATAACTGGAGAGCAAGGTTACCACTAAACCTATTTCAGGAGAGGCACTTCCTGCTCAGAGAGGCAAGCAGGTGTCCACATGAAGATTCCAGGTCACTGGAGGGCAAGATGAGAACGGGAGTCCAGGTGTGATCAACTCTGAAGCTGCCTTGAGGAGGGAGTTGAGCATGCACACTGGACGGGCACTATTTTCTAGATCCAGGCCCCTTTGTGACTTCTCAGAGTTATGGCTGTCCTCCTGTCTGTGTTGTCTGCCTGCTCTCACTCCCTCTTGGTCAGCAAATCTTGGCCTTTTCCTTCCCCTATGTGACAGGCTAGGATGGCCTTCCCTATCTTTTCCCTGCAGAAGGGATGCTCTTTCCCTCTCACAAGTGGTACCAGCAGTCAATTAGCCCTGAAATCACAGCAGAATTTACCATCTGATCCACGCAGTGTCTCCTGCTGCTGCAAAGGTGCTGTTGGCATTGTTGTGTGCCCGGGGCCCCTTCCTTCAGGAACCCACAGTGGCATTAGACCTAAGAGGGCCACCTGGAGCTATCTGCCCATGATCCCTAGATGGATCCAATCTCTCTTTGGGGTGGGCGGTTCACTGCTTGTTCTAAGTATCACATCTAAATGTCCAAGCGTGAGCTGGCCCCAGCCAGCTTTCTGATCTTGCTTCTTCTGTCTCCCTGGTCCTCATGGCCTCAGACCCGGCCTGACTCCCACTGAGAATTCTCCTGCCTCAGACCCATTGCTTTAGTGCTTTAGACTTCACAACCCTCTGTGATCGGAAGGAATCATTCTTTCTTGTCATTTTTATTCACTTGCTTTCTTCCTGGCAAAACAGAAGCTCTGAGAGAGAAAGAGAGAGAGAGAGAGAGAGAGAGAGAGAGAGAGAGAGAGAGAGAGAGAGAGAGAGAGAGATATGACTCTGATAGCTCAGCTCCAAGAGCGCTAGTGAACTCCTGTTGAATGGAGCACAGAGCCTCACCTGGTGCCCTGGCGTCACCCAGCACCTCAGCACCACCTGGCACCTCAGCATGCCTGCTCCACTCTGTCAGATCGGAGGGCTCCTTGCCACACCCTTTTACATTGCTTTAGCCATCTGTTTCTGTACCGAGGGGAGATTCTTAAATTTGATGATTTTGCATCTCATCTTTGTGGTCATCACCTTTGCAGCATCTTGGTACAGGGAGAAGGTACTTGGGAGATGGATGGCTGGGTAGGGCTGGAGTGGTCATATGGGTGTAGGTGTGAGTGAGTGGACAGATGGATGGATATCTAGGCATATTGATGGATAGATGGATGGATAGATGGATGGATAGATGATACAGATGGATGGACATATGGATGGATGGATAAAGAACATATTAACTGATGGGCAGATGGATAGGTAGATGGATATATAGACACATGAATAGAGGCTGTTACTGCTGGTCAACAATTGTGCTACACACACACACACACACACACACACACACACACACACCCACCCTCACAGATATCAATTTTGAGTGCTGTTCCTCAGGTACTAGCCACTTTGATTTTCTTAAAAAAAAATCACATTTATTGTGAACATGTGTGCATGGGAGTGTGGGTACCCTAGGACAAGTGTGGAGGTCAAAGGACAATTTGTGGGAGCTTGAACTCAGGTTGTCCAATTTGGCAGCCAGCTCTTCTGTACATTGGGCCATCTCGCCAGCCCTACCTTGTTTTCTGAGATAGAGTCCTTTGTTAGTTTGAAACTCGTTGGTTAGCCCAGGCTGGCTCACAAGTGACAAGGATCCATCTGTCTCTGCCTCCCAAGTGCTGGGGCAGTGGGCGCGTGCCCCCACACATGGATTTTTAGATGTGGATTATGGGAATCAAACTCAGGTTTTCATGCTTGTACAGAATGCACTTCACAGACAGCCCGTCCTGTGTTCTATATATTTTTAGTTTGTGTCATGCGGCTTGCGGATCTAAGGTTGAAACAGACTCCAAGGGTATCAGATGGTCTGCAGCATGTAGTTTTCTGACATGGCTCTGGCTGTCTCTCTGGGGCCAGAGGATATCTGCCGGCTCCTTTTCTCTCACTTCCTGCTAGGGCAGGAGTCTCAGAAGGACTATATGGCCTGGCTTTGCGCACAGGGTCTGAGGATCTCAGTGCTTTAATAGAGGAGTTTTACAGAAGTATGTCTGCCCTAATGGGTGCGTTTGATCTGCCATTTAAAACACTCCCATGGTACAAAGAATGGCTCCTTCAGTGAGGTGATTGATTTCCTTGTCTCCCTGCTGGTTTGGAAGGCAGGCATCTTGTTACTAATTCCCCATGGGGCTGCCTTTAATCCCTACTGAAAAGGCAGCTGTCACCCTGGTTTCCCTTTTGTCAAAGTCAAGAGCTAAACAGCCCTTTGAACTCAGTCTGAGAGGAGGGGCACACCCAGCCCCCTGCACTGTTCCTTTCTTCAGTGTCTTCTGTCTTCTTCCACCACTACCATCTCTGGGCACTAGAGCCACGAAGATGCCACTGAGCTATAGCATGTGTGAGCACAAGAGTGCGCGCGCATGCACGCACACACACACACACACACACACACACACACACACACACACACACACCTGTGTGTGTTTAATATAGGATCTCACATAACCCAGGCCAGCCTTGAACTTCTCTTGCTGTTTCTAGTGTACAGTCATATAGCACCACAGCTAGGGCTGGAACCCAGGGCTCTGTGTGTGCTGGGCAAGCACTGAGTTACACCTCAGCCCTTCCCAGAGCTACCGTTTTGACATAGTCACAGTGACGGGTCACATCAGGAGGAGGAGGAGTTAATATTTACTACATATTGTACCAAGTTCCCAAATACCTTCTCTTCTGTATTTTCAATCATCCAATGACTGTCTGTGGTTCCTACCATTAGGGTGGTGAAAGTGAGGTTGGGAGGTTTTACAACTTGCTAAAGGCCCGGTCACAGAGAGAGCGATCTGGGCTTGGCTACAGCTTGGGGATTGCCACAGTAATTCTGATCTGTTGCCAATGAGGCAGACTCAGTAGGTAAGTTTCTAACAAAAGTCTCTCAGAGGCGCCCACCCTCTCTCTGTGGATGCCTGGAGTTCTCATCAGGTGTGGGATCCCTGTCACCGACCCTGGCCTTCCAGACCTGTGCCACTCACACCTTGATGTGTGCAATGTACGGGAAGCCCTGGAGACTCGTGCTAAGCTGCAGTCAGATAATGACCATGCTAAATAGCTTGGCTTAGCCTCCTGAGGGTGCACATGGTCATCGAACTCACTGCACACCACATGCACATGCATGCAAGACTTTCTTGCCAGTTAAAGAAAATATTACGTGGAAAAAAGTGTAGAGTTTGATTTTGTGAGCTCTCTCCCACCTCACCGTTGTTATCAAAGCATGTAACTTCGTACCTGACTTTATTTGACATGGGTTCTGGGGTTTGAACTCAGGTCCTGGTGCTTACAAGGCAAGGTCTTTACTGATTAAGCCATCTTCCCAGCTCTGCAGCAGGCCTCCCTTGAGCACTGTGCCTTCCATGTTGCCTTTCTGTCTTACTCTTCTCTGCCTGGTTTCTCCCATTTTCCTTATACTCCGCTGCCTGTCCCCCCACCCCCTTCCCCAGCTACAGTGGCACCTGCTGCCTTGTTCCTAACTGTGGCGGCTTCAGTTGTAAAGCAAACTTGGCTGAGTGATTCCACCTCAGATCTGGGCTGTGCTGTGTAAGGATGCCAAACTGTTGGTTTTTGGAGACTGTTGTCCCTGGGCAGGTGAGCCAAGCTTTGAATCCAGAGACAGCCTATGGCGTCCTAAGAACTTCAAGGCTCTTGGAGCAATGGAGGGATGGAGGAAGGAGGCAAACGTCTGTCAACTGGAGGCTAATTTGAGGGACGGTCAGGTGTCTCGAAGAGTCTCAATGAGAAGCTCCACTCTGTTGGGGACAGTGTCCTTTTCCATCAGCTCCATGCTGTTTCTCCATACTTGTCTCCTGTGGGTGTCTTGTGGTGGTGACTGTTTTGGGGGAACACAGATGAGGTACAAAGGATGTCCTCAACTGTGCATGGACAGAGTCCTGAGAGTCTCTTGGCAGCCATCTATATGTGGGTGATACCCTGTAGGGGACCTCAGATTTTTAGTTCTTTCCTAGGCTCTTCTAATTCAATGATGACCAAGGTTAGGGCCCATGAACTGGAAGAGTATGGTGGCTTGAATGTGCTTGGCCCAGGAAATAGGACTATTAGGAGGTGTGGCCTTGTTGGAGGAAGTGTATCACTGTCCAGGTGAACTTTGAGACCCTTCTCCTGGCTACATGGGTGCCAATCTTCTAGATGCCTTCAGGACAAGAGGTAGAATTCTCAGCTCCTCCAGTGCCATGCCTGCCTGGATGCTGCCAGGCTTCCTGCCTTAATGATAATGGTCTGAACCTCTGAACTGTAAGCCAGCCCCAATTTCATGGGGTCCTTCATAAGAGTTGCTGTGGGGGGTTGGGGATTTAGCTCAGTGGTAGAGCGCTTGCCTAGCAAGTGCAAGGCCCTGGGTTCGGTCCTCAGCTCCGAAAAAAACAAAAGAAAAAAAAATGAATTGCTGCGGTCATGGTATCTCTTCACAGCAATGAAACCCTAACTAAGACAGAGGGTGTGGTGGTTAGAGTAAGGATGGCCCCCATAGGCTCATATATTTGACTGCTTAGTAACCAAGGGGTGGTGCACTTTGACAGGATTAGGATTGGGAGTAGTGGACTTGCTAGAAGTGTGCCACTGAGGGTGGGCTATGGGGTTCTAATCTCAGGCCAGACCCAGCCTCTCTGTGCCTGTGGATGAGGATGGTGCTCTCAGCTACTGCTCCAGCGCCTGCCTGCACGCTGCCATGTTCCCTATCACGATGACAATGGACTAAACTTCTGGAACTATAGTCGGTGACCAGTTAAATGCTTTCTTTCACCAGAGATGCCTCTGCCATGGTGCCCCTTCACAACACTAGAACAGTGGCTCAGACAGAGGTGTTCATGTTGGGGGGACCCAGAAGTCCTGGACAGTGACCCAGCTCCTCAGGTCCCCAGAAGAATTTTTGTTTTTACTATGAAGGTAACGATTCTGTGGTCATGTATTTGGTTGGTTGGATTTATCAATGCAAGACGTATCAGTGCCTTCAATACGGAATGTGAATTCTCAACATCCCAGGAAATACATATGTGTGTGCTCATGGGTGTGCACTTTCATAGGCATGTGACAGCGTGTACGGAGGCCAGAGGGCAACCTTGGCTGCCATTTCTGGGATGGCGCCCCCTGTTTTACTGCATATGTGGAGGAACCTTCGAATGTCACTCCTCGCCTTTCCATCTGGTCTGAGGCAAGGTTTCCTCATCACTGCAAAAGCCACACTAGCTGCCTGTGAGCCCATGGACATCCTGGAGTCTCAGCTATGTCAGATTTTCTGTGGGGTCTGGGTATCTACACTCTGGCCACCAGGCTTCTACAGCACGTGCTTTACCTACTGAGCCATCTCCCTGCCTTTTTTTTTTTTTTTGAGATAGGGTCCCTTACTTCTTGTGGAAATGATTAATCCCAACAGGAGGGGAGCGGGTTTCCTATCCTGCCTTTAACCCTCTAGTTTCCGAATAAAAGACACACATGCACCCTTTATGTTTACAATAAGCCTTAAACAGAACAAGAGCTGGGCAGATACCTAGCCTCTATTCTGTTAGATTCTTTTTCTATAGATAACCCTGAATTATTACCACTTAATATGTTTTATCTGGGCTGCTCTTAACTCCAATTGGCCCTGTTTTCTGGGCAGCTTCTCCTTCCCCCTCCTGCGTCATCTTCTCCCCTCAGACCCCAAGCCCAAGAAACATAAACTCCCCAGCTATTGGCTGTTGGCATCTTTATTTACCAATCAGAAATCACTTGGGGGCAGGGTCAACTTGGCTACTAAGTGTAGACTCTAGTCCCTGGGACAACCAGTCCTGGGGGCCCACACTTAGCATTACAATGGATAACAAAGGCCAACCCTCAACACTTACAGGTCTGAAACTCACTGAAGAGACTATATTGGCTGTCCATGAGCCACAGGGATCTCTGCTTCCTCAGCTCTGGGATGACAAATATGCACCTGGTTTTTGATTCAGGGTCTAGAGATCGAATTCAGGTCCTTTGTGCAGAAAGCACATGACTGAGCCATCTTCCCAGCCTTCAGATAGTTTCAAGTTCATGTCAGGAGATTTAAAAAAAAATCCCACTATCTCTATATAGGAGACACTGAAGCTGAATCTAATGTCACAGCCAAGCCAGCTCCTGAGGGTCGGACTGTGAGTGTTCTGCTGTTCTAAGGACAGAGAGTCTTCCTTGTCAGGTGTTGTGAGTTATCACTTGCAATCTGGGGACTGTCCAAATGACTGAAGTAAGTGTGTAGGCTGTCTCTTCATCGCTGATGTGTGGAGCAGGAGGGTTTGCGGTAAGGTAATCTTCAGAGATTGGTGGATTCATACTTCATCTGCCCTAAGTGCCACCGTATTGGGGAGCTGGATGCACACCATTCCAGACTGTAATCTTTGAAGGGTTGGCTGTAGGGACAGTTGCTATTGTGGGTGTGGCACGGCTTTCTGATTTCTGAAAGGACTCCCTGGAGATTCATGATTGTGACAGAGGAGGAGGGCTGCTGTACAGAAAGAACATCTGGCTTCAGCACTCTCCCCTCTCCCCACCCTGCCACAACCTACCAGAAATTCAACACATAGTTCTACTGCTTACACCTCCCCATACCCCAACACTACCGCCCCTGCTCCCAAGGGCACCTGACTGCCCACTTGTAGGCAGCCCTGTCTGTGTGTTCCCTGAACCCTCAGAAGAGAAAACAATTTGCATGCAGCCCATTGAGCTGAAATTCTTTGTCCCCAACATTCTGGGAGGAGCAGGTGACAGAGGAGTCCACAGCCAAACACTACCCACTCCAGGGGCTCATGATGGATCAAATTTCACAGCCCTGTCAGTTTTCATTCCAATTCATGCTAGAGAGCAGCTTTCAGAAAGCTAAATGACATTTGTTCCTTCAGATGCAAGCTACTGGATGCTTTGAGGATGCCAGCGAGGAGGAAGGCCTGCTCCTGAGGCAGGGCGCCCAGCCGGCCTTCTAGTAATGGATAATAAGTGTGCAGTTATTCAATTTGGAGTCAGAGCTGCAGCAGTTATTGATTACCTGGAACATCTTAAGTTCCAGACAATGAAAGCTTGGTACACGGAGAAGTGTGTTTTTAGCAAACCAACCACATTTAGCATGAAATACAGACTTATGAAGAATGGGCAAGGTTCTTCTCACTGGACACTATAAATGCAGCATGGATAGGATTCGAAGATGAAGAGGATGGAGAGATGGACAGGTGAATGGACAGATGGATGGATAGATGGAGGGATGGATGGTTGGGTAGAATGGATGGATGGATGGGTGGATGGATAGATGGGTAGAATGGATAGATGAATAGAGTGGATAAATGGGTAAATGGATAGAATGGATGGATGGATAGATAAATGGATAGATGGATGGGTAGGATGGCTTGGCTAATTAGCTATGTAGATAGATGGACAACTGGATGGATTAACAGATGAATGAGCAAATGTCTCTGTTCCTGGAATGATGGTTGGATGGATGGATGGAGTGGGACTTAGTATTTGCTGGCTTCTTCAGCTACATTCTCTTCTTTTTCTCTTCCTTGCACTATGTCATGGAAGTTTCTTTGTGTAAACCACAGCACCACACTGGTTTCTAATTGGATTTGGACAGCAGAGAGCTTTCAAGTCATAGGATGAGGGAGGAGAGAGCAGGATAGTTATAAACTCGGGTGCATTTTTAGGCTTGAGGCATGACTTGTTCCTCTCTTAGAAAGAGGCAGGAGGCAGGAAGCAGAGAGACTGGGGACAGGAGTCTAGTCAGTCTATAACCCTCAGGGCCTGACCCTGGTGGCTTCCCCTGCCAGTGAGGTCTTCGACCCAAAGGTTCCATAGACTTCCAAATAGCATCAGCAACTGGGGATTCAAGTGCTCAAACATGTGGGCCTGTTGGAGACATTTCACATTTTAACAATAACAATGTGTATGTGTGCATGTGTGTGCATGTGCGTGCATGTGTGTGTGTGTGTGTGTGTGTGTGGTGATGTATGTGTGGTGTGTATGCACACATGAAAAGCTAGAAGAGGGTGGTGTTGTCCTGCTTAGCTTACCTTGGCCCCTTGAGACAGCATCTCTCACTGAATCTGTAGTTAGGCTGCCATTCAGCAAGCTTTAGCCATCCTTCTGCCTCTGCTTAGTACAGTGCTGTAGTTACAGCCATGCCTGGCTTATAACGTAAGTGCTGGGAACAAGTTGTCTTAGCCACCAAGCCATTTCTCTAGCCTTGTAACCCTCTTTTCAAAACTTGAAAGTTGGCTTCCTCTCTCTCTCTCTCTCTCTCTCTCTCTCTCTCTCTCTCTCTCTCTCTCAGTGTGTGTGCATATGTGTGTGTGTGTGTGTGTGTGTGTGTGTGTGTGCAAGCATACAGCACACATGTAGTGCAGGAGTCACAGCATTCATATGGAGACAAGAGGAGAACTGTCAGGGACTGAACTCAGAAGGCCAGGCCTACATAAACAACCTATAGGAGGGCTTGCATGGGCTCATGGCTAACACACATCAAAGGACACAGAGAAATGAAATGTAGAAATAGGTTAGGGAAAGTTACAGCTCCCAAGGAAGGCTCCCCGACACCTAGGGATCTGCATTGTCCAGCCAGGCTTCACCTACTCTTTACCCTCTTCTGATCAAGCCATCATGTCTCTGGAAATACCATCACACACAGCAGTATACTTTAGCACTCTCCCAGGTGCCCCTCAGCCCAGCTAGGTTGATTGGCAATGTCAATGTTCCTGTACTAATGCATAGCCATTTCTCCATCAGCCATGTGCTCTGCATGACAAGTTTAGTGAAAACATGATGTCCCCTCTGGAGGGTATCATCATTGGTCCACTGTGTGATCGTCTTCTCTCTTAGAAGAGGAGATAGAGTAGATCTTATTCTGCAGGAGATGGAGATCCCAGGTCTTTGTCCATGCAAGGCAAGTGCTCTTCCACTAAGGTATCCCAAACCTTTTACTTTTTGGCTTATCTGGGGTTTTTTGAGACAGATTCTCTCTGTGTAGCATAGGCTGGCTTAGAAGTTGTGTTCTTCCTGCTTCAACCTCCTCAGTGCTGGCATTACACTTTTCCAAGTGAGGCTGCCATGACCAGTCAGCTGATGTGTTTACAGTTGATGTGCCATGGTTATCAGACAGGAGTACCATTGTCTTAGTTCAGGTTTTATTGCTGTGAACAGATGCCAAGACCAATGCAAGTCTTATAAATGGCATTTAATTGGGGCTGGCTTACAGGTTCAGAGGTTTAGTCCATTATCATCAAGGAGGGAGCATGGCAACATCCAGGCAGGCATGGTGCAGGAGGAGCTGAGAGTTCTATGTCTTCATCCGAAGGAAGCCAGGAACAGACTGAGCATCCTCAGGCAGCTAGGAGGAGGGTCTGCAAGCCCACCCCACAGTGACGCACTTCCTCCAACAAGGCCACACTTTCTAATAGTACCACTGCCAACCATGTGCAAACCATCATAACCATATCTGTGCAGCTTAAACAACAGCCATTTGTTTTTGTGCATTTATGGAGGATGGAGTCCACCACTGTGTCACAAATCAATTTCTTTTGAGGCTTCTCTCCTTGGCTTGTAGATGGCACTTTCTCCCATGTTTTCACACATTGTCATTTTGTATGCATCCATGTTCCAGTATCCTCTTCCTACAAGGACACCAGTCATATTGGATTAGGACCAACCTAACCCACTCACTTTTCCTGGGATACCTTTTTCAGGATCTTACTGTCACGTTCAGAAATACTAGAGTTTCAGATTTCACACAGGAACTTGGCAGAGGGTGCAGGGCACAGTCTGTGATAAACATCTTAGGTGGTGGTCATGAGGATCCCATTGGGTAGGGATCCTGTTGATCCCTTGGTGAGACACATGAGACACAGTGGTCACCTGTGTTCCTCATCATAGGGACTTTTCCAAGCAGAATTTCATAGATTCTAAGTGTGGTGAGTCCTGGGGCACCTGGGGCAGGGTGTCCCTGTGGGTGTATTCCCACTGCGTTCTCCCACCACTGGCATTAAGCAGTGATTAACACCATGCCGACAGTTGAAGTCTGGAGCACACATTTCCCACTTGGCTGCCAGGACCTCAAAGGTCCCTTAGCCCATGGAAGAGGTGATGACAAACCTGGTTGTCCCCTGACTGTTGTTCTGCTTCTAAATCCAAGGTCCCTGTGTGCAAAGAACTCCTGTAGGCTGTCCTCCAGTCCTGTGAACTCTTTGTCCTCCATGCAAAGAGTTGTTGTGAGAGAGGATAGGCAGTTGCGAGCAGTGGGAAGGGATGCTTGCTAGCCTCTCTGGGCTGCGTATGTTTCCTGGGGACTTCAGTATAAATAGACTCACAGTTTACTGGAGACTGTAGGCAGCTTGAGGGTGGGAAGTTCTACTTCTTATCCTTTGTCTTCAATTTGTTTCTATCCAGTGATGGTTTAAGGGAGGTAAACAACCTGTCAGAGTCAATGAAACCAGTCACATCAGTGTTGTGAAGTTCTCTGTTCCCAGAGAAGTCAACTTCAAGTCTGTGGCTTTGCATTCAGAGCCCTTAACATATTTTACAAGGCACGTTGGAGTGGAGAGCATTGCAGCTATTCCCTCTGTCAAGAGTCAGAGTCCCTTATGACTCAGGGCTCCACAGAGGAGGCCATGCAAAAGTAGCAGCATGGGTGACATGCATTCCACTACACACTCTTCCATACTCCTAGCAGACATCAAGAATTGATCACAGCACATTCGATCTCTACAAATATATAATGGCCACTCTCCCTCATGTCTAGCTCTAGACCAGACATTATTAGTCAGTCAAGGTACATTTGTTCTCTGTTGGTTTGTCATGGCTGTTCTTCCCCACATCTAGCTCCAGATACCCTGATAGAGGTCTTACTTGAGTAATCTCATAGTTCCTTCTGTGCCATGGAATTATAGTTGGTTGAGCTTTCCAGGACTCCCTCTGGAGCTAATCAGGTCTGATAGTTCTAATTGAACTTTAAAACTGGTAGCTTTGTCTGAAAGTGAAGAAGAGTGAAAGGCAGTGAGTTGCCACTTCAGCATGTTCCTGGTGTTCCTGATCATCCCCACAGACTGAAGTTTGCCTCCCGATCCACTCCCAAGGCAAATAAGTGCTTGTGAGATGGAAGATTGTTACTGACTGCTGTAGAACAAGTCCCCCTAAACTCCATGGATTAGGGCGATGAACACTAGGCTCCTCACAGGAATTGTGTGGTGGGTTTGTGGGGCACCCTGCATTGGAATTTTTCATGGGCTGTCATGGGGATGCCATCAGGGCTTGATGGGGAAGATCTGAAGCTATAATTGCGCTCTATGCTGAGTGAATATACCAGTTCTTTGCCACATAGATGGACTCTCTAGGGCAGCACATCTCAGCATGTGGCTTTCCTTAGTACAGTGAATGCACATGGTAGGGTCAGAACCTGGACCCTAGCTGCTCTAAGGAGCAAGGTTCAGCCACTCCTCGGTAGACCAATTAAAGAGAAAGACAGAGAGAAAGGGATTTATTCAAGGTGGCCACAAGGAAGAGACACGAAAGATGTCCTGTGATTCCCCAGCCCATCTTTGAGCACTGACCCAAAGTTCAGGTTTAAATAAAGGACAAGGTGTCCACACAGCTATGCAGTTCCATACCACTGTTGACTCATTCTCAGAACTGTCTTCATTGTTGGGCTCTTGTCGCTCCTGTAAGGTGGTCTGACAAGCTGTCCAAACCATGTTAAGTCCCTTCCTGAGAGACAAGTTGGTCTCTGGCTAGCACCATGGGCCCAGCCTTTTCCTTCAGAACTCCTCCAGAATGAGGAAAATTCCAATTTCCCAGGGACCGTTGTTTCAATAGTGTGGTAGCCAAGGATGGTGATGGTGATGGTGATTACAGTGGTGATGCTTGTGATAGTAGTGATGATGGTTGTGATTATTATGGTATTCATGGTGATGTGGTGAGAGTGACGGAGGTAATGATGGTGAGAATCATGATGATGAGGTATGGGTGGTGATGATGATGTTGGTGATGTTATTGTTGTTGGTGGTGAGTGTAGTGGTGATGGTAAGAAATGATGGCGGTGGTGGTGAACCACATGTCATGGAGTCTTGGCAAGGATGTTTCCTGGCAAGTTCTCTTCTGGAATTAGCCATGCTTTCCCATGTGACGATGCTCAGGTACATGAGGGTACCCTAAATCATAGTCAGTTGGAAGACAGCAGAGCCAAACCTGGTACCCAGCTCCCCCTGACACTGCAGAACCCTGGGCAGCACATAGAGGTGGCTGTGTAGAATTGGATTATGGGAGCTCCAAGCTGGCAGCTGCATCATTCATCTTTGTCCCCTGAACCCTCCCAGTGGCCATGCCCGATTATTGTTTCCAAGTTTCTGTGGGCCATCACGAGTTCCAGATAGAGGAGAACAGAAAATGGATGCCGTCGTCCTAAGGTGCATAGCTTACTTCCAAGGGCTGGGTCCTGGGACAAGTTAAATTATGAATTAGACGGGTGGGCTAGAAGAACATTTCAGGGTGGTGTGTGTGTGTGTGTGTGTGTGTGTGTATGTGTGTGTACAAGTCTGTGATCTCAGTCCTTGGGAGGCTGATGCAGGAAGATAATGAGTCTGTGTCTAGTGTGGGCGACATAGCATTACCTTGTCTCAAATCCCAAACCACACCAGGCTGAATGGGCCTCACATCTTTAGCACTTTGTAGCTGTAGGCAAGAGGGAGTCTTGGTCATTTCGCTCAGTGTCTTTACCTGACAAGCGGTAACGTCAGCACCTTCTGCTCTGCTCGAGTGCACAGCATCCTAGACACTCGCTGACACTGCTGTTTGTCACTACCATGTACGTCCTGAAACCATACCTCCTGGACAAGGACCTGAAATCTGCCTGGGCTCACTTTCCTGACAGAGAAGGACTCACTGTTCCAGCCACCCTGCTGTGGGGGATTTCCTTGTGGGGACAGCAACGAAGAGGTCCAGCTGCTTCCCAAGGTCACACAGCTGATTTGGTGACGAGCTGGACACAGAGGTCAGTCCGGACTCTCCAGCCATCCCTCGGTGTGTGTACCTGGACCTGCCAGCCTTCTTGGCTCCAGAAGTGCTGACCGACAGAGGATGCCTCACAGCTGGAGCAGCTGGAGGGAGGTCAGGCTCAGGGCAGGTCTACTGCGTCCTTCTGTGGTGCTTTGTGCTGCTAGCCCTCTGGCCTTGAGCTCTGGGCACTGACTGGGCAGTTGCCAGTGTCACAGGTCCAGGAATGTAAGGGACAGGGGATGTGATATTTTACCCTCTGTGGCCACATGGTACTGCAAGGGGCATCTGAGGTAGGCTTTCCTGGTTCACTGTGGTGACAAGTTGTAGGTGACAAAGGGACACTGACATGGCTCTACAGTAGTCACTCACCCACACCGTGTGTGTCTTGTGTCCTCACTTCTACCTTACTTCAGACTGCATCTTGTCATTCCCTGCTTAGGCCGGGGTAGTTGGCCTGTCTCTGCGTCCCACCTCCTCACAGGGCTGCCCAGGTGTCACGTGCACAGCCAACTCTTCCTGGGTGCGGGGGATCCAAACTCATCCTGACACTTGCTCGGCAAGCGCTTTACCCAGCTCTGGGACAAGCACATTTGACCTCACAAGTCCTCACAAGGCTCTGTGAGGTCACTGGGGCCACCTCCCGTAGAGCAGCAATCAGCAATCAAGAGTTGCTCAGGGTCACCCCTGGTGTCCCAATGCCAGAGCGATGATTTGGAAGCAGATTGCCGTGCCAGTTAGCTACCTGTCCCCTTGTATGTGCTGGGACTTCCAGAGGTGAGGAGGGGTCTTGAGAAGGGAGTGTTGCTACCTGGCTTCTTTCTGAAGAATTTCTCTAGGGTGCTGGAAGAGGAATCTCGGCTTGTAACAGGGCCTATTCCAGGGATGGGGAGGCAAGAGTGACCAGCTTGGCTCCCAGGGCCTCTCCTCTAACAGCTTTGAGCCTACAGGATTCTCCAGTTTTGAATTCTCTGGGAGGACAGATCAGACAAGTCCTTCAATTAGAGCCGAGTTCATGAGGCCGTGGCGCCCCCTGCAGGCTGTGAGTAGAGGTACAGCTGCCTCAGACTTGAGCATGAATAGTGTATTTTGTTTTTGTTTTAAACTTTTGGTAAACTTTTCTTCTTTTAAATCCAAGCAAAACAAATATTTGTATAGGTAATGGGTCCCAAGAGGACAGCAAGAACGATTTCCATAGAACAGTCTCACCGTGGACACAAGAACCCTTGTCTAGCAGGGGATTCCTTGTTCCCCAGGATATAGAAGTTTAGTTTTGGGACAGGCATAGGTACACAGAACAAAGATGTACAAATCTCTTCTATAGCAAGTTTTAGAGTCCCATATCAGCCCCACATGTTCTCCATTTCCTACAGCATCTCCAGATGCCTTATAACTCCCAACACAGCAATGTGAATTGCTGGGAGGTAGTTTCTCCATCCGTTTGTCTGCCTCATCTGTCTGTCTGTCTATCTGTCTATCTGTCTGTCTGTCTGTCTATCTATCTATCTATCTATCTATCTATCTATCTATCTATCTATCTATCTATCTATCTATCTATCTATCATCTATCATCAATCTATCATCTATCTATGATGGATTGTTTAGCGAATACTGTCAATTCAACAATTCAAGTCTATATAAGTAAACAAGTGTATTTTCAATGTGTGGCTGGTTTCATCTACAGATGTAGAATTGGAGACTCTGAACCTTTGGACTTGGAGCTCAGTAGTGTAACCATTCCCCCCAGAAACACCCACCCTCATTGTTTTTCAAGCCCCAGAGCCAGGGGCATTTTGCCCACACCCATCTTCCTACCCATGGACTCACCAGTGATGTGTGTTTTCTATGTAGCTTCTTTCATGAGAGATGGGTATGTTCACCACATCACAGACACCCTCATGGCTGTGGCAACCTGGTTTGTAATCGACCTGAATGCACCCGTAAGAGCATGGGCCCTGCTAGTGTTTGTCAAGAAAAGTTTTATAGGAACGTGGCCACACCCTTATTCCCACACTCTGGTGTGTGCAGAGCAGATCAGGTGTGAGAGGGACTATGGAGCTTTGTATGGTAAGAGCTTGTCCCTGAGTGCCTCGCTTAGGCAATCCTTGTACCTCAGGGCTGCAATGTTGGGTTTCACTCCTGTCCTGGTTTTTCTTTCCTCCCAGCATCCTTGAGACATTTTGTTGCTGTGACAAAGCCCAGGGAGGACAACTGAAAAGGAAGGGATTTCTTGTGGCTCTTGGATGCAAAGGTTGCAGGCAGTGATCACCTGACTCCATAGAGCCCAAGTGAGCCAGAGAAAGGGAACAAAAGAGTGGCTGGACAGGAGGCAGAAGGAAATGGAACAGGACCACTGGGGAACTCTCAAAGATCCACCCCCTAAAGACTCCACAGCCTCCCCAAATCTCACCACAAACCAGGGACCAAGTGTGAGCACGTGGGCTCACTCCAGACTCACTCCACAGGTCCCTCTCCTCCTCCTGAAGGAAGCCTGCTCTGGAGAACAACCCGAGTCGTTAGAGCCACAGTTTCAAGCATCCTCCATCCCAAACATATTAGATCAGAAGTGGCCTGCATTGGTGCTGTCTGTAGATGTTGAGGTGTTTGTGAATTCATAATGAGCTACCTTGGAGATAGGACTTAAGTGCAAAATTTGTTTATGTTTCAGGTACCCTTACACACGTATCCAAAGGCGAGCCCTCTACTGCTGAGCCCTGACCCTGCTTAGCTATGGAATTTTCTATCTGTGGCACTGTGTTGGTACCCAGGAATTTGGATTTTTGGATCAGGAATTCACCCATAGAAAGAACTAACTCCCACTTTGAAAGGGGGTTTTCTTCGTGGTGGAGCTTGAAGTTAAGCACATACAGAGAGAGGAAGGGGGAGGAGGGGGAGGGGAGAGGAAACTGCCTCAGTTAGCACAGTTGCCACCCCTCCCTCTATTGGCTGGCGTTTCCTGGTGCTGATTAGCAGTGTTGCCCAGGCAGACCCAGGCCGGACCAGTGTAATGGGAATGGTACATGAGTGACAGCACCGATCTGGCAAGATGGATGGAGCTGCCTTGCCGTTCCCCGCGTGAGACCAGGCTGAGCGTTGGTGCGGCAGTATGTTCTCCTTTCCTGCTCATTAAAGTTTAATGCCTGAAAACGTCTCCATTGCCTCTATCAGAGACCCCGAGCACACAACCAGGTAACCACACCAGAGACTGATTAAATCTTCCCCTTTGTGCTAGTTCGAGGGAAGGTGGGTTTTTGCTACCATAGCCAAAATACAAAATGAGCCTCCTGTCATGTTTGTTAGAGCAGACAGTGGGGGGGTAGAGGAGCAAGAGGTGGGCGGGGGAAGGATTTAAGAAGGCAAGTGATAAACAGGCATCTCACAGGGCTGTGAGGATTCCAGAAGGGTTCTCTTCATGGTGGAGCTGGGGCTGGCCCCAGCTTAGAGACAACGTGTCCTTGTCTAATTAATAATCTGTGTATGTCCCTGTCAGAGAAGCACTAGGAAGCTGAACTTTATGTGCACATGTTCAGTGTGTACGTCTGTGTGTGTGTGTGTCTGTGTGTGTATGTCTCTGTGTGTGTGTGTGTCTGTGTGTGTGTGTGTGTGTATGTGTGTGTGTGTGTGTGTGTGAGTGTGTGTGTGTGTGTGTGTGTGTGTGTGTGTGTGTGACTGTGTGTGTGTGTGTGTCTCTGTGTGTGTGTGTGTGTGTGTGTGTGTGTGTGTATGTGTGTGTGAGTGTGTCTGTCTGTCTCTGACTGTGCATGTCTGTGTGTCTGTGTGTGTCTGTGTGTGAGTGTGTGTCTGTGTGTCTCTCTGTGTGTGTGTCTGTGTGTGTGTCTGTGTGTGTGTCTGTGTTTGTCTGTGTGTGTGTATCTGTGTGTGTGTGTGTGTGTGTGTGTATGTGTGTGTAGGTCAGAGGTTGCTGCCCCATATTTTTCTCTCTTGCTCTCCACCTTATTTCCTGAGATCAGTGAACCTGGAACTCACTGATTGGTCAGGCTGGGTGGCCCGCAAGCCCCCAAGGATCTCCCTATCTCCCCTCTATGCCTAGTGCTAGGATTACGTGTGCCAGCATGCCTGCCTTTTCACTCAGGTTCTCACAGACAGAGCTCAGGCCCTCACCCTTGCTCAGCCAGTATTTTACTGATTATCTTCCTAGCTCCTGAACCTGGATTTGTTACATGCATTCTTCCAGATAATTCAATAATTCTGTGCTGTCTGATTGATGAATCCTGTCCTCACGTCCACAGTTTCTTCCCTGAATTTCAGCATTGAAATTCCAGTCTTGACTATAGGGTGTGCAGATTGTGTGGCCTGGTATCAGGGAGACTCACCAGGCTGGCTTTCCCACGCTGAGGAGACAAGAGAATACTGACTGAGGGCAACCACAGGACTTGGGAGATGATGGACTTATGGAGAGTCAATGGTCCTTTGTGCTCCAAAGTCTGAGTGTCTGCTTGGGGACAGCTGCAGTGAGCTCTTTGGTCCCTGGGCAGAGGGGACAGTGGTAAAAGGCCTTGTTTCTGCTCTTCCTTCCTCTCCCCTAAGGTCTCTCTGAGATGAACCATTTGTTGGGTCATAGGACAACGAGGAAGAGCCACTTCCTCTGGGGAGTTGGCAGAAATGATTGCCGTGACACAGTGAAGTAATTGGAAAGGGGGCAGGACCCAGTTGAAACCAGGGTGGACTCAGACACCCAATCTCAGGCTGGGCATCTGGGGTGACCATCTAAAGCACCTTAGAGAGCACTTGGGCCAGAAGTGGGGCTGTGCTGACCCCTCAAAGCCTGCTTTGTAGCCACTCTCTCTCTCTAGCCAGGTCCTTCTGCAGAAAGCTTCCACAACCTCTCCAAACAGCGCCACCTGCTGGAGACCACACAGTCAAACCCCTGACCCTGTGGGGAATAATTGGGACTCAAATCACAATGTTGAGTATTTTAATCAGACATTATCCCATTTCGTTATTTGGTGGCCTTTGGGTGTGTGTGGGGCATGAGTCAGACCTCCTTTGGTCGCAGCTTGGACCACAAGGCTGGGGTAGAGCGGGGCTCAGTAAACACTTTGAAGAGCAGGGATATCATTGGGGTGGAGGGTCTGTCCTTGGACATTCTGACATCGCCTGAGAGCTCAGCTCTGTATTTACTTACAGCAGTCACCCCATTCCTGGGTTGAGATTAATTTCTACGTATAGCTCATTTTCAATTAAAAAGCACATAAACCACAGCCAGAGTGTGAATCCATTTCTGCTTAGCAGAAAGATCCAGACCATGGATTTTATCATCGGCTGCCATCGATTCCCCATGAGTCATAATTACATTTTACCCGAAGCATCTGCGCTAAGTGATATTTACATCTGCAATTATCCCGAGCAACTTTTAATGTTAAATTTGTTTTGCTTTGTTTTGGGGGAGGGGATACTTGAGGAAATTGACTTTTTTTTTTTAAATAAACTTTGCCTCCCGCTCTTTATCCACACAGTTCTCTTTCTCATATGAAATAATAATTTTGCAATCAGAGCCTGAACCATTTTACAAATGAAGTTTGAATTGACATTTCCACTGGCAGGGATGGTAATTTTCATCGTTCGCCAGGCTCAGTGCATTTAGATCTGTTCTTGAAATTTATTTTGCTATTATTATCTTTGAAATCCTTTGGGGCCTTTTCCTCTTTGATAAGACAGGTGCTTTTCCTGCCACATTGGTCACGCCTGGTGCACAGCTCTCAGCAAACCCAGCTACGCTTAGTTTGGTGTTCAAGGCTTTTGTGGGCCCAGGTGACCTTGATATGTGCTGCATGTTCAACAGGGATCCCCGCACTGTGTACGTGTATTCATATGTGTATGGGTGCACACATGTGCGTAGGTGGAGGCCAGCCAACCTTAGGCACTGCCCTCAAATGCTCTCACGTTGTATTTTAAGTTGGGGTCTCTAAAAATACCCTCAGAACTCGCTGATTTGTCTAGGCCAGTTGACTAGTGAGCCCCAGGGACCTCCTGCCTGCATCTCCCCAGACTGTGATTGCAGGTATGGACCACAATGCTCCCCCCCCCCGGTCCCCATGGATGCTGGGATCAAACCCAGGTTTTTATGTTCATGCTGGTGCAGGAAGCACTTGTTGCCTGAGCCACCCCCTCACCCCCGAGCGACTTTTCTCATTCCCTTCCTGGAGTTTCTAACTTAGAGGAAGCAAAATAATGTTTAGATGGGCAATTAGGGCTGAGAGGGGGAGAGAGGCCATGGGGAGAGAGACTGGTTCCCAGTATTCTATCACACTGTGGTTAGAAAGCTCCGTCCTGGAAACCCTATCGCTAGCTAACTCATGTCTGCGGTCTAATTCGTGTATCTGGAGCTGGGGCCCTTGGGAGGTAATTGAAATGAACTGAGGTCACGAGGGCTAGGTCCTGTGTTGGTCTGAGTGGCTTCTCAAGAATATGAGGAGAGAGTCGAGCTGGCTACGCGAAACCTGCTCTGCCGTTGCTTTAGTGGGAGGGGCAACTGTGGGAAAACAGGTGGGACAAGAGAGGCGTGAAAGGGTCACAAGACACCGCCTGAAGTTCTCTGTCCCTGAGTTCTGTGTCCTCAGGCTTGCTCCTTCATGGGGATTCACTGAATGACCCTGTAGTGGCCACACACAAGTGGCTTCTGGGGGCCTGAGTCTCCTCGAAAGAGAGGTGTGGAGCTGTGGAGCTGTGGATGTCCTCCAGCACAGTGGGAGAGCCGACAGGAGGCTTCCCAGGGTGCTTTGCAGAGGGTGTGTGTCACAGTGGATAGGGCCAGGGAGGAGGCTCCTGCACGGGTTTCTCAAGGCTTCATTAAGGTCCAGGGAAGGACTTGTGCTGGGACCCAGTTTCCAGCTTCTGCACCTTGGTCCTGGAAGCCCCCTGGGTTCAGTCAGGTTTGGCCGGAGACCTGCCTTTCGTCTCTAGTCCTGTAGGTGGCAGCAGAAGCCCGGAGAAGCCGGTCTGTGTGGGGTGGATGAGGAGGTGGGGGAGTATAAGCAGACCCACAGCCTCGGGCGGGTTATTTCCCGGTGGTCACGTTGGAGCTGGCTGAAGCCGGCTGAAGCTGGCGGTGACAGCCCACAGCAGTCACTAACCCGGTTAGCAAGTTCTGTATTGAGTTACAAGGTTTGCAGGTGGTTTCCTAGACTCTGCACACTGGAACCTGGACGGCTAATCAGCAGAGCCCACACTCCAGTCCCTGCCCTGCCTGGAGGGAGAAATGGAGGCCAGCAGACTGCTTCTGTCTACTTCGAAGTATCCCCCAATCCCATAACCCTCCTAAGATCTTTGACCCTGCTTCCCGGTTCTCTGCAAGCTAAGCTGCTTATTGGTCAGAGGTGAAAAGCCTAGAGCTGAAAAAAACCTGCGCTTTTTTCCTTACCTTCCTGGGACCACAGAGCTGGGGCAGGACCCCAGGGCTTTTGCGTCCTGTTGTGCGATTTCAAGCCACAAGATTAACCCGTCTGAGCTGCGGTTTTTGATTTATTCATCTTTGCAAACTTCGGTTACTATGGCAGGATCTGAGACATTCAGTTTTGAGAAGAAAGTTGTACCTGTGAGAAATCACGTTGTCCCACAACCTCCTCTCTCTCCTCTCTCACTCTCTTTGCGTTACATTTACTTATTTACTATTGGGTGTGCGGGCATGTGGACAAACCATCACAAATTTGGAGGACAATGCGTGGGAGTCAATTCCCTGTTTCCACCATGAGTGTTCCAGGGCTCAAATTCAGGTCATAGCAGGCTTGGTGGCAGGTGCTTCTACCCAGTGAGCCTTCTCTTATCTTGAGCGACATCTTTGTTTTTCTATTCTTATCATTTGATTTTGATATTTTTATTTTTCATCGATTTTTAAAATTATAATACAAATTATAATACAAAATATTAAATATTATTATAGCATGTTCAGACAGAGCGCGTTTCAATAGATTCTCCTTCCTCCTCATTTTCTCCACCCCTGCTAACCAAGGACCCCTTGTTTCCTCCCCCAGAGTCTCTTTTCTGTGTCTGTGTTCCCCTTTGGCTTCCTCCCACAGCCCAGCCCCGTCCTTTCGCAGCACTCTCTTGGTCATCTTCCTGGTTACTTAGGCTTTTACCCACATTTACACAGCTGCCTTTTATGTATACATGACAAGCCGGAGTGTGCATATGAGAGGGAACGTGTGGCTTGCTGTTTTTCTGTTCTATTCAGAATAGGCAGGGAGTGGAAGCAGCCTAAATGTCCACCAGCAGACGAACAGGTAATGACATGTGGTGCACGCACATGATGGAATTTTATTCAGCTGTGAAGACGAATGAGATTGCAGGAAAATGAATGGGTATGGGAAGTAGGAATATATATTTTTAAAAGTTTATTTTGTTTATTGTTAGTATGTATGGGGGAGGCGTGTGCACACATGTGCCACTGCATGCTTGTGGATGTGGGTTCTTCAGCCCCAGGCTTTGCACAGCAAGTGCCGGCCCATAGCTATCTTGAATGGGAGCCTCATGGAGAAATACAATTTGCCTGTTTAACATGTACAAGACAGTGTGGTTTTGCCACCAACCCCCATGCGTTTTAGAACATTTCCATTATCCGCAAGGGACCTGACATGTGTCTGATAGCTATCAGACCCCTTTTCTTTCCTCCCCCAGCCATAGACAACCCCCGATCCAAGATCATCACTGTGGATTTGCCTGTCCTGCCTCTGTCTCTTCCCTTCTTTGGGGAGTGTCACCTGCCCCTCCTCCATTATTGCAGGAATCTGGTTCCCTGTACCTCTAGGGCTGGCTCGTGGCTCCCTCTCAGCCATTCTGGGACTTGGGGCTGTGTCCCCAGAGGAAGAGAGGATAGGAAGGCCTGCCAAGCAGGCCTTGTTGTTCACAGCGTAAGTGGCTTGGCTCCAGATTACTTATTTCAAACTCAATTTGTGGCCTTGCCAGGAGCAGCCGCATCCTTGAAGCATGTAACCCAATTACCACCATCCATCCCTGGTCCCCAGAGCTGGGACTTTAGTATGGACAGCCTCCCCGGGCCTGACAGCTGCCAGTTGGGAGACGGTAGGCCTGCCAGGAGCTTGATCCTGGGACTCAGCTGTGAGATGCCTGCCTGGCTTGGCTCTTGCTCTGGTTACCAAGGATGCTCTTAGCGTTTGTGTCTAGGCCAGAGATGGGTGGCTCGTGCTTAGAGTTAGGACCACACTGATTTCCATCCCAACGCTGAGCCTTCTGGGCAACCTACCCACTTTTTCTCTTTTGAGGACCTCTGCGTCTTGTCACATGTCACCAGGTAAGCCCTAGTAGCCCACTTTGACCAAACAGGCATCAACACATAGGAGTTTTGTGTAGCACTTACAGCTGATGATGGCCTGCTAGGTGCCAGGTGGCATATGAGGCATTAACCTGTAAAAGCCTCTCTGGACTTGGGCTCACAAAGACCAAGGACCAAGGGTTGGGGAGATGGCTCAGTTGGGAAATGCTTAGATTACAAGCATGGAAGTTTGACTTAAATCCCCCAAACACATGTAAAAATAAGCATAGAGACACTTGTAATCCTAGACCTGGGGAGGAGGAGACTGG
The DNA here is from genome assembly GCF_011064425.1 of Rattus rattus. NCBI lineage: Eukaryota > Metazoa > Chordata > Mammalia > Rodentia > Muridae > Rattus > Rattus rattus. Next base: position 16,434,536 of record NC_046162.1, on the reverse strand, counting down.
TGGATCCTTGGGGCTCCCTGGCCAGTCAACTTAGCATGCTCAATGAGATCCAGTCCAATGAGAGATGCTGTCTCAACAAACATGGTGCCTGAGGAATGACACTCAGGGTTGACATTTGGTCTCTGTTCATGGTACATATACCCACACGTGCTCCTGTGTACACACACACACACACACACACGAGAGAGAGAGAGAGAGAGAGAGAGAGAGAGAGAGAGAGAGAGAGGATAAGAACCAGCCCTTTCTTCAGTGAAGAGGCCCCAGCTAATTGAATGCAGAAGCAGCTAGATCTGGAAGCAAGCTAGGAGGTCTTTGACACAGCTTCACAGAGCCCAGCATTGTGAAGGAGGACATGGTTTTTATTAATTTTCCCAGGCCAGGTAGATCTCTGGATTTGCAAGTGAGGAGTGCTTCAGAGCCTGGGCCTATGCAAATCTGGGAACACTCATCCAGAAGACGCTGGCACCATCTGTGGCTGGAGGGAAGAGCCACCAAGTGGCTCATTTCTAATGAGTGCATTGTGCCAGCTTAAAATTAGACCCAATATAAAAAGAAACAATAGCCAGGCATGACGGTGCACACCCACCATCCCGGAGCTTGGGAGGCTGAGGCAGGAGGATCACAACATCCCTAGAGTCCAGGGCCAGTCTCAGTTGTAGATTGTGTCTTAGGAAAACCAAAGCAAACTGATTCTGCTAGCAGATTGCGTTCAGACCAAATGTTGACTCTCTGAGTCTCTGACCTGCTGGGCTGCTCTGCTGATTTCAGGCTCACCAGCTGACACAGCTGTGGGGTCCAACTTCCCAAGTGCCCCGTAGATCATCCCTGTCTATGTGGCCCAAATCCACAGTGTCCATTGTAGCTTGGCTTTACAGTCTCCAATGATGTCACATGATCAGAATTCATTGGCAGGCTATCACTAGGGTTCTGCCGCCCAGTTCTGGGTGGGACACTGACGAGGAGAGTGGAGACACTTTCACTTGAGCGAGTGTACCTTCTGGGTCTGAGGCGACTGCCAGAGAGCTAGCATGATTGCGTATAGAACTGTACTGATGATGGTGGTGATTTGGGGAAATATTGATCGGTTTCTAATATTAGTTGTTGTGACCTATCCCCCTATTCCTCCGTGCTTTAATAAACTTCTATTCTCATGGGAAAAAGAAAGAAAGAAAGAAACAAACTCAACCAAAACCAACCGGACAGAGAAACAAAAGCATGAACTTGGTATTGCGGGATGTTAACATGGCTTACTCTCTGACTAACCACGTCTCCGAGTAAATTCTGGAGTGTCCCATCTCTCTGGGACTGGATGACACTGGGCCATGGATAGCAGAGCCATTGTCCTATCCCTCTGCCCATCCAATGACTGATCTCATATACTGTTAACCGTGCCACTCAGGGGACCTAGAAAATGCTCTCCTTGTTAGAGTTGTCTATTTCTGACTGGGGAGGTGCTTATAGAACCCATGAGCAGGTCTCTGAGCATATTCATAACCGCAGATCCCAGAAGGATCTGTGTGAGTGGGACAGAGAGCTCTACACTAGGGTCATATCTCTCCTGCCTCCTCCTGACCCTCATTGGGGTATATGTGGGGGTTGTCTGTGGGAGAATCCACATACAGCCTCGTGGGCTCTATACTAATGACCCACTGCACACAGAACATCCTTTCCCTTTCCAGTCTTTGCACATACCCCACACAATGAAAGGGGAGAAAAATTCTGCTGCACTTTGGGAGATAGCAGCCCTTTGTGGGGATTTGGTGCTTTACCCCAGGTCTGCAGCCCAAGGGCTCGCTCTGGGTTTGTTTGGAGGGGCTGAAGTCTCACTGTGTGGGTGGCTTCCTTGGGTGACAAGCCCCAGGTTCAGCCTCCCATCTCTACCCAGGATCTCTTTGTCGAAGGCCTTTCCTCCACCTCCTTCCTCTCTGCCTCGACCCTGTTTCCACACCTGAGTTCAGACCTATGGCATGATGTTGCCCACAGTAGGCTCCACCTTCTATCAATTAAGCCAATCAAGACAATCCTCCATAGACAAGCCCACAAGTCAGCTTGACCTAGACAATCCCCCAGTTAAGACTCTTTTCTCAGTCTATGATTCTAGTCTATGCAAAGTTGACAATTTAAACTAACCACCACAGGCACCTTCGATATTTTGGTTTGGTCACGATTTCTCCCTGCCTTGGAATGTCATGTGTAGCTGGGCTGGCTGGCCAGCAAGCTCCACAGGTCTGCCTGTCTCCACTTCTTATTTCAGAAATACTGGGACCAAGTGTGAACTACCGTGAAGACTTTTGCTTAGCATGTATCCTGAGAACAGCCATCTTCCTCAGCCTCCATCCATGTCAGGTGGGGGGAAATGCTGCCCGGATTTCAGGCTGGCTCTGGTGAAACCGGAGTCCCAAACACCACAAGAAGTGAGAAAGAATTACTGGCCTTGCCATGTCTCCCACATCTGCTCCGCTGCTACCTGGCCAACCTTGTTCTGGAACTGTCAACATCGCTGTCCCTCCCTCGAGAACATTGACTGGGAACCTTGAACCTAAGCCCACATCCATCTTTTGTCCTGTCCCAGCCACCCAAGTGCAGTGAAATCAGACTAGAGACAAATGAACAAATTAGGAACGTCCTTCGTGCACAATGAATATAAATAAGCTGGGAGAGACCTCTGCTCCTCCGCCAATTGTTCACACATAACTCTCAGGACACCTCGGCCCAGCTCAGATCCATAGAAGTTAATGATAAATTAAACCCATTAATCACCCCAGATGGGGCTTCAAGAGGAGGGTAGGCTGTAAGAATGGAAGCCAGGCATCCAGAGGGGACCAGGGTATGACACAGCACACTGCCCCAGTCTTTGGATCCCAAGAGCATTGTCAAAGTGTTGAGGGTTCTACCTTATCCCGTCTGATTTCTGGGGCCCCTGGGTGTTCCAGAAGCTGTGATTCTTGGGAAAAAAAATCAAAACTGTCCGCTGAGTTCTCTTTTCATGCCTTCTGTGAACACTTTCTTCCCACCTGCTAAAATTTGGTGGCCATCTCAAACATTCCGTGGACCCCTGCCCTCAGAACTCCTGCTGGATCTCAGATCCCATTTCATCCCACATCTGCTATCTTCCTGGTCACCTTGTCCTGAGAATTTGGCTGCCCATGTTTAAACCCCACTCTTCCCTTCGCTATGAACACCCCGTGTGTTTCCCATCATGGTTTGAATGTGACTTGTCCTCCACAGGTCCCACCTGGTCAGACAACCCTCCCCAACAGGAGTGCCTTCTGGACAATTCCAAATCTAGTTTAATTGAAGTAAGCACGGCCCGTAGCATCTTCCTAGAGGCCTCACCGGGAGGGTTTAGTCCTTGTGGCTAACAGACCAAAAGCCTGGGTTCTGAGCTGGATGCTCTTCACACGTTGTCTATGACTCTTGCCTCTGCTTGGTATAATGTCTACCTCACCAAAGCTAACAAGAATGAGAACCGCAGAGGCTCCTGCCGAGTGACACTGCTGCCTTCATGTAGCACAATTCTGAAGGCAAAGGACTGATCGCACAGTATGACCCCGTGACGAGCCATCCCAGACCACCTTAGGGTGTGTCACCTGTGGTTAGGATACAGTCCAGGGTTGGCTAGCCATCTCCTATCTGGTAAGATTATGCTCCTTGCAGACAAGTGGACCTGAAAGCAGTTACTATGGCAACCAGCAGCCCGGGTTTTACCACGTCTCTGGCTGCAGAAACCCAGCATCTTGCCCACTAATCTCTAGCCCTTGATGCACTTGAACTTGAGGACCTTGCTTGAGTGGGCCTGCTTTCTCTCTCATCACACTTTTGCTCAGCCCCATTGTGCACAAGCTGTTTCCAAGGCTCTGGAAACATGGCGTGAAGCAGGACGAGTCACCTTCCTCTCTCACAGGCCTTCCAGGCGCAGATTGATGGAAATTCTGGACGCTGATTGGTGATTAGTCTTCAGGCTGCTAAAGGGCAGATGAAGACATACACAGGGAAGAGCGGGAAGACGTAACAGGCATCTGAGGAGACAAAGTATGAGTGCTCAGGGATGGATGTGGAGGCCAGGATAAAAGGATCCTGGAGATGCCCAGAGCCTGGGTCCTAGCTTATGGAGCAAAACCTGAAGCAGAATTGAATCAAAAGTGGGACCTTTGGTTTGAGCCGAGGTTATCAGAGCACAGTGCTGAGCATGAGGTCAAAATGCTGATGACGTTCGAAGCTTTTGGATGTTCTTTCCTCAGAAGAATGGGTCTGAGGCACCTGTGTGTTAAAATTGCCCATGGCAGACAAACACACCCAGCACAGACCTGGTCCTGCCAGGTGCAGTTGAACCTGCCAGGTGTAGCCTCTGCTGTGTGACCAGGGCTGGTTACCTAACTTCTCTGTGTCTCAGTGGTGGGGATCTCATTTGAAAAGACTTAGCAGGGGGGTAGGAGGCAAAACAAGCTGGTGAAGCCTCTCCAGTCTCAACTTGTAGTTGGCATGCAGTTGGTGCCACCATGGAGACCACTGGCTGAAGGACATTTCTTTTAGCCTGTGCCCTGTCCCTCTCACCTTGTGACATTGGCCAAGGTGGGTTGCATAGATGAACCCAGAGGCTAGGGTGAGGATACAGGCATATTGGATGAGGCAGATGATGAGGCAGGCAATCTGACCTTCAGGTAGGTAGCTATGATGTTCTGTCATTCTTATAGGTGGCCAGTGAGACACAGGTTTGCGTGTGGCAGGCGTTCCATTGAATCTCAGCACTGTAGATACTGGGCCGGGAGCTGTTTGTAATCAGAGATGCCACACAACATCCTGAGCCCCTACATGTTAGAGATCATAGCATCCCTCAGCCATGGCAACCTTAATGCCTCTGGATCCTGCTTCAGACTCCCTAATTGAGAACTACTGGTGTGAACATTAGTTACTATTCTCAGGATCCGAGCCGCCGCCATGTATGAAGTGAAATAGTCTGTGTGATCATTAGTTTCCCTTAGCTGAGTTACTTAACTTGCTGCCAGGAGAAAGATCCTTTGGGAGGGAGAACAAATTGCAGCATAGGGCATGAAGCTGTGGAAACACCGTGCGCCTGTCTCTCCTATGTCCTTCCAAGGAACTAGCACGTTACAAAGGACTCAGCCTGAGCCTTTGCCTCTCCGGGACTCTTGGGAAGAAAACATAGTGTTTACCTCAGCGGCAATGGATACATTTTAAACAATGGCCTGTGTAGAACAGCAACGTGTGACTAAGCATGGGAGGCTTGGGTTGGAGCTGTACGGAAGGCTGAGAGGAACCAGTCTCCCTGACTCGTGACTGTGTGTGTGCTCCAGAGGAGATTCTGGGGGGCTGGTCCATGGAGAAGGCTTCCCTCTGAATTTATGTTTTGTTAATCTTTGCTCATTGGATCAAAGGAAGTCATGACAATATTTATTGCTTATTCAGCACCAGGCATAGTCAGGAACAAGGCAAGCACTGCAAGTGGCATTCGTTAACTCTTTCTTCCTTCCTGCCCTGTCCTGTCCTTTCTACACACACACACACACACACACACACACACACACACACACACACACACACACACACACACACCAGTGGCTTTGCTCACAAAGTTTCAATTTTATTCTTATTGACTTTTGTTTTTTTCCGTTTGTGTGTAATGTACATAGATGTGTATGTGTGTTAGCGTGTATGTGGTTTTGAGTGCATGGGTGGCCTGAGGTTGATTTGGGGGGTCATCCTCTTTCCACCTTGTTCACCGAAGCAGGTTCTAGCCAGATGTGCCTAGTCTCTCTGGCCAGCTTGCTCTGGGAATCTGCTCTTCTGCATCCTGAAGCTATTATTAGAGGCAGTCCCAGCTTCCACCTGGACTTACATGGGTTCTCCATAGGCTGCAGTCCTCATATAGTCACAGTGAGTACTTTAACCACTGAGCCATCTCTCCAGCCTTTATCTCCAGAAGTAGCTGGGCATCAGGGAGGTAAAGCATCCAGCCTGGAACTCTTCAACTAGAACACCAGGACAGTAAGCGGGATCTGAACCCCCCTGGCTCTAATTCCAGCCTTCAACCTCCCATCCACCTTGTGATGCTTTATCAAGGTGAATCTGTGTCCCCCAGAGTGCCAGACCTGCAGGGTGGGGGAGAGGAGAATCGAATGGACTCATCCCTCCCCATCTGTGCCAAGCACACCATGAAGAGCATAAAGCACCAGGTATTAAGGTTTATGAGTCTATTAATCCGCGGCTTTGGAGGTATTAAAGTTTCATATTGATGATAAACCTCCCCTAATAAAACGTGAGGGAAGGAGGAATAAATCTCCGATTTCAAAGGACCCCGAACCACTTAAACAATTGCAGGGAAGATGGATGTGAGCGCAGAGATGGGATGATACGTCTTGTCCAGTGGAGGGTACTTTGGCAAAGTGGTTTTTGCTTCTGCTAAGTGGTGGGGATAAAATGATGGATGTGAGCTATTGATTCCATGGGAGTCTGCATGGGGCGAGCACAGCTGGAGGAGGAAGGAGCCCATGGTGTGGCGGAGAGCTCCTGAGTATGCATCAGGAGGGGCGGAGACAGAGGCATTTGTGAGGATGGCTCCACCCAACCAGGAGAGGTTCTTTGCTTTTTAGAGTTACTGTCCAAGTACTTGGAAGTTCATTTCTCTCTCCCTTCCTTTCTGTCTTCTTTTCCTCCTCCTCCCCCTACTCCTCCCTTTTCTTCTTCTCCATCTTTCCCTTTTCTCTTTTCCTCTTCCTTTTTTTTAAAAAAAATGTATTTATTTATTGTCTATAAGTACGCTGTAGCTGTCTTCAGGCACCAGAAGAGGGCATCGGATCCCATTACAGATGGTTGTGAGCCACCATGTGGGTGCTGGGTATTGAACTCAGGACCTCCAGAAGAGCAGTCAGTGCTCCTAACCACTGAGCCATCTCTCCAGTCCTCTTTCCCTCTTCCTTGTTTGCCTCCATTCTTTCCTCTTCCCCCTTCTCCTCCTTCCTCCTCTTCCTCTTCATCCTTCTCTTCCTCCTCCTCCCTTTCCTCTTTCTGTCCCTTGATGCTTCTGGTAGAAAAGATCCCCACCCTGTGCAGGCTAGCTCAAACTACCCCACCCTGTGCAGGCTAGCTCACAGCAGCCCACCCTGTGCAGGCTAGCTCAAACTACCCCACCCTGTGCAGGCTAGCTCACAGCAGCCCACCCTGTGCAGGCTAGCTCAAACTACCCCAGCCTGTACAGGCTAGCTCACAGCAGCCCACCCTGTGCAGGCTAGCTCAAACTACCCCAGCCTGTGCAGGTGAGCTCTATATTATTGGTTTAAACACAACCTCAGTTGATCATCCTGACCATGTCATTTACAAGCTCTGTGACCTTGGATAATTTTCTTCATCTTCTTAAGCCATATTCAATTCCTTAAAAAAAAATTCAATCATTTATTTCAGTAGCTTCAGAGAAGGTGCTCAGATGATCCAGTGAGTTCCCACATCCCTGCTCCCATCCTCCTCTGGCTAACATCCTCCATTATCAAGGTACATTTGTCAAAGTTAATGGACCCGTTTTGATGCATGGTTATTAATGAAAGCCGGTACTCTGTTAGGGTCTCTGCGTTCTTACCTCACACCACTTCCTACTGTAGGATCCTCCCTAGGGTGACACGACACCAAGTCCTCTTGTCCCGCTAGGCTGCGCAGACCTGCCTTGTCTGTGATGACCTTGACACTCGTGAGGAAGATGGATCGGCATCTGTGGAAGACCCTCCTGACAGCAGACGCAGAGAGGATCTGGGAGGACGCGGGGAGCGGGTGGAAACATCTTTCCCAGCGTGGGGCAGGGGCAGCCGACAGCATGGCTCCACTCAAGGTGTTGACTTTGGTCTGGCTAAGGGCACATGTTCCAAGGGTCCCTGCTGGGCTGTCATTTGCACACCTCTCATTCTGGTGCTGAGGAGGGACTCGACCTCTAGTGCTCACTTCAGGTGTGATAGTTTACATCTCCCTCTTGGCGGAGGAGTGTGGTACATAAATTATTTGGAGTCCTTCTGCACTGGGTGTTTGTGTAGCCCCACACATTCACTTATTCAATCATTATTCACATCAATATGGAGCACAGGTCTTTATTGTGTGCCCGGAGTTACAGTCCTATAGTATATTATTCATTTCGTTGCTCGGGCTTTTCCAGTTTCATTTGGAACTTATGTTTTTTTTTTTTTTCCTCATGGAATTCTTATTTATTTATTTTCTTGGGTAAGGAATAAATGTGTTAATCAGGGCTGGGAATAGGGTAAGGTGAGTGACTGCTGTGAAATTTAACAGGGGTGTCAAGAAAACGTACCACCCCACCCTTGCTAGTTGAAATAAATAATACATTAAGGCAACTTTTAAAAAATCATAAAGAATGAAACAAATTCTACGACGGATGAAGTATCAATATTTATACTGAGGCAGGCTCCGTAATGGCTGTAAATCATTAAACCGGCTGTCTAGTGTTTAGTATATAGATAATAGATGGGTTCTGTCAATTCGTGGGAGGTGTCAGTCCATCAGGGACTTTCTTCTTGGTGCTCCTGCCTCGGCGGTAGAGACCAAACGGCGAGTTATCTGTAGGTCAGCTGAGGGGGCCACTGGCTCAGTGAGGCTCTCTTGGTTCAGTGCTGGCTAGCGGTTGGCTGATCTTGGTTGGCCACAGTGGGGATGACTGGGAAAGCCTGCATCTGCCCTGCATCACTCCCATACTTGTCTTGTGTCAGACATTCTGTCCCAGGTGTGTGGACAGTGAGGGAGGTAGAGCCTCACAAAGCCTTCAAGGGACCAGGCACCAAATGGCCTTCCATGACTTCTGCTGTCTTCTGGACACAAGAAGTCACTCTGTCAGATTTTAGGGGGAAGAACAAGAAGAATCACCTCTTTTGTGAGGGGAACCCCAAGTCATGTGGTAGAGGGCAAGGGGTAGCGACGGTAGCTAGGTGTCACTGCGACCAAATATCTGATAGCTGCAACATCGGGTAGGGTGGGGAAGGACTGACTTTGGGTCATGGTTCGAAGGGTACAGTCTCCATGGTAGGAGGACCCATGGGTCAATCCACATGGGGGAAGCTTGTGGCCCATTTACACCACAGCCAGCCGGGAAGCAGAGAGAGCTAGACAGAACTGGAGGTAAGCTGTCCCACTGTAAAGGTGCCTTCCAAAACACAACCACATCTGCTGAGGACCAAGTGTTCAAGCATATGAGTCCATGGGTAGCAATAACAGTAGGGGCTGGGGGGGAGGCATTAGTGGTATTAGTCTGCCATAGCTATGTATTCTCTGCCAGGCCAAAGGAACACCAGTGCACAGAACAAACTGTGTCTGCACCCTGGGGAGCAGGAGAACAGCAATGATAAGGGGGTGGGGGATGATTTTATCCCTCCTCTTGGGGGCCTTAGGCTCTCTGTGGACTTGTTGTCGAGGAGTGTGTTTTAGCATCTTGGGGAGATTCTGGCCACCGCTGCAGCTTGTCCGTGTCTGTGGTCAAGTCCAGGGAAGAAACTGTGTCTAGGACACAGCCACCAAGGAGGCAAGGAGGCATCTGCAGTGGTGCTCTAGCCTTCTTTTAAAGGTCCCCAGCACACTGCCTCCTCAGATTAAACCAACAGCTCCCACTTTGCAGTTTCCCATCGTTTTAATTGAGATATCGGAAGACTTATTTCCTTAATTTTCTTCTAATGGAAAATCCTCACACCCAATCAATTCAGGTCAGTTTGATGCAGTTGCTGCTCTAAATGCAGTTTATCTAAGGGTATTCATGCTAAAAATCAATGTGCAATGCTGCGAGGAGCTGAGGCATGCTCTGCTGCAGAGGAACTCTGGAAAAGTCCTGACACTGGCAGGAACGCACCATCCAATTAGTAAGGAAGAAACTCCCAGCACTTGTCACCTGACTGACTGCTCAGGCTCGGGATTGGGACCTTCCACATGCATCCCAGTGAGATCATCTGTTAATATTTTACTTTCGCAGGTGGAGAAACTGAGGCATGAGAGAGTGCAGTGGACTCAGGGATCAGTAGCATCAGAATATGAATCCAGGAGCTTTACCTGGATGTTGGCTCTGCCTTTTGACTGTTTAAAATGGCAGCTGACACACT
>NC_046162.1:16409439-16419439 GCF_011064425.1 Rattus rattus | reverse complement strand
GGTTTCCCAGGCTCCTCTGCGCAAATGGTGGAACAGTTAATGTGCGACCTGGGGGCGGCGGGGGAAGGGGGGGTATTGGCGCAGTTTCTCACGCCCCTTCATTCCATTCTTGCGTTGGCCAAGAGAAAAAACACTAAATTTAAACTGAATTCCACTCAGCAGTATGAACCTGGAAACCCGAGCTGGGAAAAAAGAGATAAGGAACTTTTCCGATGACTTGCTTCTGGTCATCAGAAGTTTATGCCTGGGGAAGCCAGCAGGATCCATGTGTCTGCTGCACGGGTGCGTGGAGGATTTGGATTTGACAGGGGAAATGATTTTTGATTTGAATGTCTATTTCATCATTTAGCAAAGATCAAAGGAACCGGCCACTCTGGTTGTTTTCTTTCTGCTTTCGGTCGACCAGTCTTCCTGGACTGCAGGTAACTCTCTTCCCAGAGTGTACAGTAGTTCAGACAGAGAGAGAGAGGAGGGGGGAGGGGAGGGAGGAGGAGAGAGAGAGAGAGAGAGAGAGAGAGAGAGAGAGAGAGAGAGAGAGAGACAGACCGACAGACAGACAGACAGACACAGTGTGATAAATAGCAAAAGTGCCCCAACTGCAAGGTAAAGGGAGGCCTAGCTGCACGTTTTAAAACTCAAGGACCTAGAGTCTTACACATCGTGGGGTACTTCTTTGGTGTCAGTGCAGAGTTCTCGTGGCTGTGGACTCTGCCTACAGAGTATTCACAGCTCTGAGGAAGGCAAACCGTTCCACATACACATTCATCTCGAAAGAGTGGTGTCCTGGTTTCTTTTGTTTTGCTGTGATAAAATACCATGACAAGAAGGGCTGCTTTCTAATTCCCGGCGGCTGCCCATCACTGTGGGGAAGCCAGGGTAGGAACCTGAAGCATCCGGTCCATGTGACAGGCAGAGAGAGGATATATGTGTCTTTGTTTGCTTGCCCTCAGCTGGCTTTTCCTCTCTTTGCTGTGCTGGCATTGCAGGCAGCCTCCGTGCAATGGGACTTTTATGTGGTTTGAGGGATTGAACCATTATTCTTGAAAGCAAGAACTTTATCCAGGAAGCCGTCTCCCTAGCCTAGCCCCCAGTTCTGCATTTTTAAGGAGCCCCCTGGCTGCCTGCTCAGCGTGCTCAGGTGAGAAGCCCTAATAAGCATTTTATTGCAATTAAAAATAAATCTAAGTGAAGATTTCTACTTCAGTTAAAGCCACATGTAGAGGAGCAGGCCAGGTGAGCCAGCCCTGCCCTAACTTGTTTCACAGGGCGAGCATTGTGCTTGGAGCAGGGGCCCGTTTAAAATCTGAGCCCCTATTGAGTATTTCCTGACTCTATCTTTCCTTTTCTTAATGTATTACGTGGGCTACATTCAGTCATCCCCGTGAGAAGATAGAAATGTATTTCGAGCACACCGAACATTCCCTCCCCCTCTTCCCCTTGGGTTACTCTACATCGTTCCCTTAGAGCTTTGATTCACACAAATCTAAGGCCCATAACTGAGGGAAGACTTGTGTGCTGTCCTTCTGAGGCTGACTTCATTTGTTTAATTTGGCAGCCTCCAGTCGTGTTGGTTTCCTGTCCTTTCAGGACACCTAAGCCATGGAACCCACCCAGGTGACCAGCAGCAGAGAGATGGATGAGGAAAATGTGCTCTGTGCTCACTGTGGACATCCCCCCAGCCATTTCTAGACTCCATCCCACAGAACATCCTCCAGTGGGCTGGCACTACTGGAGCTCCAGGGGCTCAATGGTGACTGTTAGCAGCAGGGGACACTGTGGAGAGCCTCCCCCTCCCTGCCCTCTCTGCTGCTTCATGAGTTCCATGGAGCCATCTCCGTTTAATAGGTCAGGGATCAATTTCACTGCACACTGACACTCTGCCACCCAGACTAGGCAAACAGCAAGCGAGCAGGCTCCGAGTGGATAAAAGGCCCCCAGTACTTCCCGTTGCGCACAAATGAATTGATTTTAAGCAAGGAGACTCAAAGCTGTCAGCTTGTAATAGCTTTGAGTTTTGCAGTAAGCAGGGTAGCTAGGACGCTTAATGCTTCTCTGGTTTTTGTCATGCCTGTCTTACTGCCTGAGATCATCAGTAAGGTAGGGTTCCAGAAGATTAGATTCATCCCAGGGAGCTCTACTATAAGAGCCACTCCTCAGGATGAGAGGCACAAGAACCTGGAGGTATGGGGAAGACATCTCCCTCAAGTCACATCAGGTTGAGGGTTAAACATGGAGTGCCCATCGTGGGTTCGTGTGTTTGGACACTTGCTCTTTGGTTGGTGGCTCTGTTTTGAAAGGTTGTGGGGCCTTTAAGGAGAGGGGAAGCCTTGCAGGAAGAAGTGAGTCACTAGGGAGCAGGCCCTGGGGTTTAATAACTAGGCCTGTATCCTCACGGCTTCCTGTGTCCTGGCTGCAGTGTGGTTGGCCACCTCGCGCCATCCCTGCCATGGTGGACTGTGGCTCGTCAAGACAACTGGCTGCTAGGAGTTGTCCTCTGACTTCCAGTGTACACCGTGCCACACACTGCCCCCAGTGATACGTTTTTAAAAAAATGTAATTAAAAATTGAAACAATAACAAAAGCAAATCTACGAACCACTGAGCAGCAGCCAGAAATCAAGCTGTCCTAATGAAGGTTTCTTCTCCTATGAAGCCATGTGAAGCTTTCTCTACAAAGCTGAAGGAACTCACAAGGGGCAGCCAGGAACCGAGGTTCCCAGGTGGAATGGTGGTCTACAGCAAAGCAGGAAAACTGGGCTTGAAGATCAGGGGCAAAGCTGGGAAAAGGGAAGGAAGCAGGAGGTAGATGTCTTTTAGTCCCAGCACTTGGGAGGCAAAGGCAGGTGGATCTCTGTGGGTTTGTAACTTAAAAAGATACATTTATGTTTTAAAGATACTAAGGGCATATTAGTAATAACTTTATAGTAAGATACATACTACTAGGACCCACTTAAGACCTAAGAAAACCAACTAACCCTGTATCTGTTTTCATTTTCAAAATGAGCAGATTGGGTCCAATAACACATAAACTGGATAAGCCATCATAGCCTGACGTGGCTTATGCTGTTAGTTTGAAATGTATATCATTGTATCTGTATATCAAATATATGCATATACATTATATATGTTTTATATATACATCAATCCACATACTGAATCCACAGGCCTGTAATCCTAGCATTTGTGAGGCTGAGGCAACAGAGCAAGAGAGCAAGGCCAGCCTGGGCTACACAGTGAGGCCCAGTCTGAAGAAAGAAAACCAAACGGAAGCAAAAACCCAAACCAAACAAATATAACCCATAAAACTCATCATACTAAGGAAAAGGAATGAAAACCACGGGATGATGCCAGTGGGCACAGAAAACATTTGTTAGAGCCCAACTTTTCATGTCTGGAAAAAAAAAGACTTCCCTATAGGGGGAGGGAAGGAACTTCCTTCAGTCTAGTGGAAGCAAATGTCAGGGTGTTGGAAGGGGGGATCCTCCTCAGTCTTAGCAGCCGGAGTAGGAATGTTCTCCTTTAGAGTAGGAAGGACACAGACCACTCTGCTCCCTGTTTCTGACTGCTCTGTGTTAGAACGAGCTGCTCTAGTAAGGCAAGAGGAAGAAAGAGAGAAAGGAAGAAGAGAGGGAGGGAGGGAGGGAAGGAGGGAGGGAAGGAGGGAAGAAGACAAATTGGAAAGGAAGAAACAAAGCTGGCTCCATTTGAAGATGGTAAGATGATACCTGAAAACCAAGGAGATCTAAGTCATTTAGAACAGATCACAGAGTGGTGCCCAGTTGTGTGGTAACGAGATCACCATACAAAATTAAGCCTTTCCATGCATCAGCAAGGGGCTGCCTGCTGTCAATTGCTGCAAAGACCGGTCTGCAAATTCAAAATCTAGTCTCAATGAGACTAAAAGAGGAGAAACTGACCTGAGGACTCTGAAATTTATAAGGATAATGATGAGTCAAAATAACCTCATTTACTCTACTTTCATGTGTGTATGTGTGTGTGTGTGTATGTGCATATGTGTATATGTGTGTGCATATGTGTATGCATATGTGTATGTGTGTGCATATGTGTATGTGTGTGCATATGTGTATGCATATGTGTATGTGTGTGTTATGTGTATGCGTATGTGTATGTGTGTGCATATGTGTATGTGTGTGCATATGTGTGTGTGCATATGTGTATGTGTGTGCATATGTGTATGTGTGTGTGTGTGTATGTGTGTGTGTGTGTGTGTGTGTGTATGTGTGTGCATATGTGTGTGTGCATATGTGTATGTGTGTGTGTGCATATGTGTGTGTGTGTGTGTACATGTGCACACATGCATCTGTGTTTATTTGTATCTCTCAGGAGCTCACCAATTTGGTTAGTCTTGCTGGCCAGATTACTCTGGGTATCCTGTGTTCACTTTTTAGAGCTGTGATTTCGGGTGGACTTCAATGCCCCTCCAGCATTTATGTGGGTTTTGGGGATCTGAACTCTGTCCTTATTCCCTAGGCACTGGGCTGTCTCCCCAACAATCATAGCAACTTTTCAAAACTGAGTAGTTAGGGGGTTCACATGATCTGACTTTGAGGTTTACTGTAAGGACAGTCTGGTACTAGCATCACGGTATGACGTCAGTGAGGTGGGTGTGGGCAGAGCGTCTTCAGCAAGCGCTGCTAGGGAAACACATGTTCATATCCTAACAATTGTCTCCAGCCTGTATTTGGTGGCATGTCCATATCCCAGCTACAGGCTCCACCCCATATCGTATGTCACATTCACGTCGCAGCAATGGCCTCCAGCCTGAATATTGCAGCACAGATAGAAAATTTAACAGCAAGATATCAAATTTACAACATGAGTCTATGAACCCGATAGGAGTCACCATGGAATACTCTAGCTGGCTTTGGGTTAGGCAAAGATTGCTCAGAAATGTTACTATGATGGTTTCAGTGTGAAATACCCCACAGGCTGAGGGGTTAAAGGTTTGTCCCAACTCACGCAACATGCTTGTTTGCGTGTTTTTGGAGGGTACTAAAACCCTAAGAGATAGATGAAGCCACACTGGCTCATGAGGTAAGGTCCTTGGGGGGTCCTTAGGTCTTGTCCCTGGCCTCATCCCCTCACCCACTTCTGTTTTCTGCTTACTCCGAGGTGAAGAATCTACTCTACATGACTTGGTCCTGCCACCATGATGATCTGGCCAAGCTCATGGGGCTGAACAGCCAGGGCTGATGGCCTGGAAATTACAGACCTCAAACCTCATCATTAACCTGTCTTTCATTCAGTTGTTTGTAAAGATATGTTTGTCACTGCTGCACAAACAAACAAACAAACAAACAAAAAACAGTACGGGAACTGTCTTCATTATTAGTCTATTGCTGTGACAAAACACCATGACCAAGGCAACCTAGAAAAGAAAGAATTCAATTGGGCTTATGGTTTCAAAAAGTTAGAATCCATGACGGTGGACCCAGTGTTGCCAAGGCAGCAGGGAAGACAGAGAGCTCACATCTTGATCTGCAAGTAGGAGACAGAGAAGAACACACTGACAGTGGTTCGAGTCTTTTAAAACCTTAAAGCTCACCCCCTGTGAGACATGTCCTCCAACAGGGTCACACCTCCTAATCCTCCCTAAACAGTTCCACCAACTGGGAACCAAGTATTCGAGCACAGGAGGCTATGCAGCCCAGTCTCATTCAGACCACATCAGTTACTAAAAGGTAGATCCATTAAGAGCAATTAATTGAACCTTATCAACATTTAAAATTCAGGGTTTGTTTTTTTTTTGAGCTATATTGTCAAGACAATTATCAGCTTTAGGCTGGAAGAAAGTATTTGTTCAATTTAAAACTGAAGGACTTATAGCTGGGATGTATAAAGAACTCCTCAAACTTAAGATACCCAAGATAAACTGATGATAATATGTTTGAGTAGATGCTCCATCCAGTGAAATCTTTGTGGCCAACAATCTCAGAAAACATATTTACCATCATTGGAGAAGTAGAAGCAGAGGCTGGTGATATGGTTCAGTGCGTAAAGGTGCTTCCTGCCGAGACTGGCTCTTAGAATTGAGGGAGAAGACTAACTCATTCATGTCCTCTGACCTCCGTGCATGTGCTATGGAACCCTCCCACAAAATAAATATAAATGGAACAAAAACCACAGTAAAGGATTACTGAGCCTCCAGTAGAGGGGTTGGAGCCAGGAAAGCAGACCACACAGAACAAGAACAAGGATGAGCAGGACCCGGGACTGACACACAAGTATTAGTGGGTGTGTTCAATGGTTTAGCCACTTTGGAAAAGAGTTTGTTAGTGTCTTAAATTGGCTGAATATCTCCCTACCAGCACCTTTAGTTATTTAATTCTTGGGGGTGAGAATGAGAGAGAGAGAGAGAGAGAGAGAGAGAGAGAGAGAGAGAGAGAGAGAGAGAGAGAGAAGAGCAAGAGGGAGAAGGGGAAGGAGGCAGAGGGGGGAGGGGAGGGGAGGGGAGGGGAGGGAGGGGGGGGGCCAAACAAATGTGGGTTATCACCTCGATAGCAGAGAAAACAAACTATGCCAATGATGGGAGAGCATTCAGCAGTGAGAAGGAGGACTTTCACACACCATGCAACAATGTATCTGAGTCCGGAAGGCTTTACTGCGAGACAAAGATGGCAGATTAAGAAGACTTCATCCTGGACATTCCCCCTCTGGATGTGGATTCTAAAACTGCATATGAATCCACAGTGACAGGAAATCAGACCATGGTTACCTAGAGCCTTGTGGGGAGGAGAGGTAGGTGTGGATTTTAAAATAAGGTAAATTTCTGGAGTCTCTGAATTGATGAGTGCTTACCCGGCATGCTTGGAGCCCTGGGTTCAATCCCCAGCACCACATAAACTGAATGTGATGGCACAGGCCTGTAATTCCAGCACTTGGGAAGTGGAAGCAGGAAGATAAGAAGTTCAAGGTTGTCGACAGCTACATAGGAAACTTGGTAGCCTGGCCTACCCTACATGAGACTCTGTCTCCAATAGACATTCAAAAAAAAAGGTAGAAACCTAGTACAAGCAACAGTACCAATTTGCCTACATCAAATGGTCACACACACATACACACACACACACACACACACACACACACACACACACACACCATAGTAAGTAACAACTTACCTTGAAAAAGCACTTAGGTTTGGTGTGGCCCTGGGGCATTGGAGTGGAGGGCGTGCCATTTGAGCTACTGTGTTGAGTAGGGCGGGTACTGAGGTGGTCGGATCCTATGACATTCGGATGGCAGTGAATGCAACCTCTGAGTCTTCGTGAGGGGGCAGCAGACAGAGGGAGGGACTACATATTTCCATGTGTCTAATCTTTTGGTCACAGCTCTCTGTGTTCACCCAGCGTTTTTTACAGATGCCATCGTGCGTGAGAAAATGCAAAATAACATCCTGCTCAGATTGTCCTCTGGTGTGTCAGCCGAGGTGGAACAAATTCACATTCTTACAACAAGGACCAATGCAGGGTTGATAGGCAGTGCAGAGGCCTTTAGAAGGAGCGCTGTCTGAGGGTCACATCCTGCGGGCTTTCCTCCTATTTCCTCCTAAACTGTCGACTTGTGACAATCTTCTCTCCCTCAGATTTTTATAGAACAGCGGTGATTAACGCGGGCATTGACTGATAATAATTCATAAAGAAATTTATTTTGAAACAATTCTTTAGTGCATGTGTAATTTGCTATTCCTTAAAGCAAATTTGCATACTAACGAGGTGGGCGTGGCTTGTTTATTTTGCATATATAAGCAAACCCTGACTGGCTATTTGACACTGCAGGACACAGATGATCTTCAATGTTTTTCATTCAGTGTGTGTGTGTTGTGTGTGTGTGTGTGTGTTTGTGTGTGTACGCGGTACGCACGCATGTGTGTGTGTGTGCACAATTGCTCAAGCACAGGTACATACATGTTCCAACACACATGTGGAGGGCAGTTCTCACCTTTCACCACATGGGTCCTGGGGATCAGCCCTGAGGATTTTTTTTTTTGAGACAGAGTTTTCCTCTGTAGCTCTGGCTGTCCTGATATTTACACTGTAGACCAGGCTGGCCTTCAACTCAGAGATTTGTCTGCCTCTGTCTCTGAGTTCCAGAATTAAAGCTGTGTGCCCTCATTGCCTGGTGACAGTGAGAATTTTTATGCCCTTTCCCTTGAGTCATCTCTGTCTGTGTCCCTTCTTCATCATCTCTCAAAGGTTACTGATATTTTGATTTCATAATCCCAGCCTCTGAGAATGCAGCTTGCATATATCAATAGTTTGAAGTGGGGGAAACATGTTTAGGTTTGAATCAGGAATTTTAGAAATTCTACTCAATCCCATGACAAAATTAATGTTTTTTTTTTTTTGGACAAGCAACAATTTTTAAAATCAAACATTCGAACATAACCCAGTCCTCAAATAGACGCATTTAATATTTACATGCTGAGGGTGGATAAGAGGAAACTGTAGAAGTCCTTGTTTTCCAGAATTAAAACAGAGTGTTTCCCTCTGAGCAGAGAGCATTGTATGTTCAGAAACACACTGTAGCTACTGATGCAATGCTGTCGAATCTGGGCTGGGACATGGGCAGACTGTGGTCTCACAGCACAGCACAAAGTGGGTGTGTGGTGTGTTCTCTCGAGGACACCCTGGTGAACACTGCCAGAAACACGTCAGATTCACTTGGGTTTGACGTTGAGCTCCTTTCGGTTGCTTTGTATTCCCAAACATTTTACTGCTGCCTGTTTTTCACGACTCCACACTTTTAGTTACAGGGCCCCAAATGTGGCTAGGACATGATGTTTAAGAAACTGGGTGGAGGATTGGGAAGGAGCTGTAGGATGTCAGGAATACCACACCTACTACCTGCCCTTTATCTTGCAGCTGTCAACCTAACCAGTAGTCTTCAAACCCACTGGTCCCTGATTTTCCAACCAAGGATGATGCCTGATATGTGGCTCAGTTTTGGTGGCTATGAGCTGACAAGGGTTCAAAAGTCTACTCTATATCATCAACCATCAAAGAAATGCCTAAATGAAGACCTAGGATGGGATGCTGGCTGCCCCAGAATGCACAGGCTGCATAGAGACAATTCAGGAAGCCATTTCAACCCCGGCAATCATTGGAGTCGCAGGGGTCGCAGTCAGATTGCTCTCAATCCAGTGTCCTATTTCAGACCTATAAGGTTAAAACAAATAAAGTCTGGGAAAGATGTTGCTAATTTATCCAATCGTGTGGAACTGATTTGTTGAGCATCTACGGTGTATCTGGTATCGAGTTTGAAACAGTAGCAGATACAGGGAGCAAAAGGCTGGGCTTCTGTGGAGTTTTCATTGTGTGTGAGAGTCAAACAAATGATTGGTAGGCTGTTTTGCACTGTGGGACATAAGCAGGACCAAACCAGCAAGGAGAATAAAAGCTCATGCTTCCCTTGAAGAATAAAACCTTCTTTGTTTTCACAGAGGATCCTTGAAGGATTGTCAAGGCCCTGAGATGACCTCTTGGTGAAGAGCTGGCCTCTTAAGAAAGGGGTTAGTGGATTCTTGTGGCCCATAGCTAGAGATCAAGGACTGGTCAAGCCATGAGAAAGGCACAGCAACCTGCGGGTGGCCTGTGCTCAGAAACACAAGGTGTCTCTTCTGAGTTAAAGGCTGGAGGAGCTTTGTAGAGCTACCCGCCGTCCAATCGGATTCCTGAAATGCCCATGGATCCTTATCTTGCCTTAAGCTTTCTTTTGGTGTTCTTGCCTCCATTTCCCCAGTTTCCATGAATCCTAGGAGGGGGGTTTGGACCAAGCACACCACTTCTTCACAAACCCAGGCTACAGTCACACCATATGTGGGATGTGCTACAAGCACAAACTTATAAAGACGTCAGCATCCATTAACGTAGCAGGCTAGCCTGGATGGACTCGGATAGCCCAAAGCTGCCAGACTGCCAGGCAGGGATTCAGCAGTCACTAAGAGTGACTAACACAGCTCTGGCCTCTTTCTTTTCCCCCTG